>NW_019718619.1:2923582-2950743 GCF_002891405.2 Cryptotermes secundus | reverse complement strand
TTGGTCATGTTTTACGAAGAAACTGCCCTCTAAAAGAAGTTATCGAAGGAAAGATAGATGGGCGGATAGAAGTGACAAGAAGACGAGGAAGAAGACGTAAGAAGATGCTGGATGAACTTGGGGACAGAAGAGGATACTGCCATTTGAAGGAGAAAGCTCTAGATCGCATTAAGGGGAGGAATTGTTTTGGAAGAGACTGTGGACCTGTCGTCTTGACAGATTACTGATGATGATGATGTGCTTAACTAATTAAGCACTACGTCATAAAGGCGTGTGGGGGAGTGGATGTAGAAATCCATGTATTTTTGACCTCAGCACAAGGTGGAAATGAGTGGTCAGCTTTGCGCCCTGGTAGTTTTACCCCAATATCCATTAGATAGGAAGCTGTGTGGGCCCCTGAACCTGTCTGGATGACATGCAGAAAAGAAAAATCTCGCCATTATCGGAACTCGAACTCCATCCCCTGGGCCGTCCAGCCCGTAGCAAGTCGCTATGCTAACTGCACTATCCCGACTCCTCTGTAAGATATTAAAAAAAAAAAATTCCGCTAATTCAATTCACGTTCATGACAATTGATATGTTTTTTATTTTCATAAAATTAGCAATCATAATTACATCTGAGTCTATAAGCTAATTAGCTGTACTATTCCCTGGAACGTGGAGAGGGCTTTACAGCGATAAGTCCTCGTTACCCTTCTCTCAGGTCGGCTGGCCAGTTCCTTTTTAGTCTTCGTCCATTGTGTGGATCCAGTAGCGGTTGCATCAGTACGTTCTCATGTCCTTCTGTTTTGTTGGGGTATCTTGTGCTTTTCCCTATTGTGACTTCCTTCACTAGCGGCACTTTCCGGTCTCCATGGAGTGTTATATTGGAAACATACCATGGGGGGTTAGTAATCATACGTAGTATCTTTGACTGACATCTCTGGATTATGGAAATATTGGTTTTGCTAGCACATCCCCATATTTCCACTCCATATACCCAAACTGGTTTTATTATTGTTTTGTAAAGTAAGATTTTGTTGTCTAATGAGAGCTTGGAATTTCTTCTAATTAACCAAGGCATATCCTTGATTTTGTTTGCATTTTTTAGTAATGTGTTCCTTCCAGGTTAGATGGTTGTCTAGATGAATACCTAAGTATTTTGTGCTGGGTGATTCAGATATTTGTATGTTATTAAAGAAAACTGCAGGACATTGTTCTCTTCTTAGACTGAAGTTTACTTGTGACTTGGTTTCGTTTATTTTTATTATCAATGTATTTGTCCACTTTTGTATTTGATTTAGATGATTTTGCAAAGTGAAGGTAACTATTGCTGGATCTGTGTTGGCTGAGAGGATCACAGTATCATCCGCAAATGTGCCCATTGTTGTGTTGGCATTGACTGGTAGGTCTGCTGTATACAGTAAATACAGTAGTGGGCCTAAGACACTGCCTTGTGGTACACCTGATTTTATTGCAAAATTGTTGGATATGCTATCATTGATTCTCGTTCTGAACTCTCTGCCACTTATATAGGATTTTAGTAAGTGGCAATAAGTGATGGGCAGATATTTTTTGATTTTGTACAGTAGTCCTGGATACCATACCTTATCAAAGGCTTGACTTGCACCGAGGAAGACTGATGTACAATATTCTTTATTTTCTATTGCTTGGTGTATTTTGTGTGTTATTCTATGTATCTGCTGCACAGTGGAGTGGCTTTCTCTAAAACCAAATTGATGTGATGGTATCCATTCTTCTGTATTTGGGTCAGACCTTATTCTTTTTATGAGAAGTCTTTCGAGGAGCTTAGATATGATGGGTAATAAATTTATAGGATAGGATGACACACTATTAGGATTTTTGCCCGGTTTGAGGATCAGGATTATTTCTGCTGTTTTTAGCTGATTTGGCCAGTATTTATGTTTGAGAATAGCATTAAATATATATGTGAGAAGTACTAACTTTTTCTTGACATTTCTTTTAACATTATTGGAGTCACTCCGTCAATGCCAGGTGCTTTTCTTGAATTTAGGAGTGCTATTTCGTTTTGCACTTCTTTAACTGTATAAAATTTTATTTCTGGTATAATGCTGATATTTTCAGATATGTGTCTTTCTATTTCTTTATCAGTATGGTCATCATATGGTGTAAAAACTGTAGCAAGATATTCAGCGAACATGAGTGCTTTTTCTTCATCACTTCTTGCCCACGATATTTGCGGTGCCATTTCATTTCTTATTGGATGTATCTTTGTCTTGGGTTTCCAGATGGTATTGTCATATCTGTTGAGGCTGGTTGTATAGTCAGAGAAGGATATTTCTCTTGCCTCTTTAATTTTACACTTCAGCCTATTACTTATATGGTTATATGTTGTTTTATCTATTGGTGCTTGACTTCTATGCCACCTTGCTCTTGCTCTTCTTTTCTCAACTATGAGTTTTTTAATTTCAATTGGAACGTTCCTTGTGTTATTTTGGAAGGTGAGCTTAGGTGCAGCACCTTGGGTTGTCTGTTTTATAGTGTTGATTAGAGAGGTTAGTGCGCTGTCGATTTCCATTGGGCTCTCGAGTCTCACATTTAGATTTATATCTTCTTGCAGTTTCATCCTGTATTCTTCCCAATTTGTTTTTTTATTGTGGAGTTTACTTCTTGGTGTTCTGTGAATAGCATGACTACTGACAGTGGCTATAATTGGTGTGTGATCTGAGGAGAGATCGAAACTGGGTACCACGTCCATGTATTCTGAAGAAATTCCATTAGTAAGGAAGAAGTCCAAGAGGTCAGGGGTTATGTTGGGATCTGTTGGCCAGTATGTCGGCGTGCCAGTTGACAAGTGCGAATATTTTTGCTCTTGTAATGTTTTTAATAGTTCTCTGCCTCTGGTCGTTTTTAGCCGAGATCCCCATAGAGTGTTCTTGATATTATAATCTCTTCCTGCTACAAATTTGTGTCCCAGCGTTTGAAAGAAATCGTTAAAATTCTCTTTTTTGTTGGTGTGTTTTGGTGGACAGTAAACTGCAGCAACAGTTGACTCGTATTGCGTCATCTTGACTTTTATCACTGACAATCGATATTTAATAGCCGTAACAAAGACGGGGTTCCCCGTTCATTCTGTACTGTATTGTGTTAGCAGCAGCTCCGGCTAGGAATACTTTGCCTTCAACCTCTGCTGAAACTCAGATGCACATTAATCTTAGCCAACATCTCCTCTTCCTTCCGCATTTTATTTCATATCCTCTCCACAATTCAGATACATTCCAACTTTCTCGAAGTACTTTCTGTGTTGGTCAATATCCGTGCACTATTTTACTTCTTCTTCTTCTTCTTTGCTTTTTTTTTTTCTGCAATTTTAAGAAATATGTGGACTTTCGTAGCAAAGATTACGGGCCAAAAGTACCTGAATGAAGTTCCGTACATTTTGTATAACGGACACCGGAAGAGAAGCTACTTCCGTTGCTTACTTCGTGTTTACTCTTAATCAGACAGTAGCATCCAGAATAAAACTGCGCTGTGGTTGGTTGGTACGAACGCATTTCCTGCTACACACTTCCAGTACCACAAATCCTGTTATAATATTTTATTATAAAATCGAAATTTATAATGAAACAGTTATAATTAATTTATTATTATTGTTTTTTATCATCATCTTCACCACCCATTGCTCTTATTAAGTTTTTATATTGTCTAAATGTTCCAAGTTGCCATGTTTTGTTTCCTTTTCTGGCTAGTTCTTTCTTTCTAGCTAACCTTTGGGTGTTGAATAAGCACGTAAATGAATGAAGAATATTATTATTATTATTATTATTATCATCATCATCATCATTATCATTAGCTAAGAACGCATTATTAAGTACATATTTTGCCGACAGTGTATTTGTTTCGTCCACTCCAAATATTTTTGCACTTTCGTAATGGTCCTAATTGTTGACAAGTTGACAAACAACATATCATACAGAATTAGTGCGTACGTTCTTATGATCTGCTTTAGCACCAAGTTTCAAATGCTTACCTACTCTTCTTCATTATTCATCAACATGGTACTGAAAATTTAGTACGGATGTTACGCAGCCGCAGTTTCCTTGCTTTACAAACTGCATTCCGTCCGAGTGTCTATCACTGTACGTTATTTTAATACCCTGTATCAAGTGGAGTAGCGTCAGTTCAAGCGTCCACCATGTTGGTGTTACAGACTGTTGGAAGCTAATATTTGTAAGGTTTGCCTGGCCTCATATGAAATAATAATAATACGAAATTTTAGGAGAATCTGTTGACAAACAGAGCATGGCGACATTATAAGTTTATATTATTTCGTTAAGAAAGCCAAGTAGTCTGAAAGTATAGTATTGTACTTAATAATTTGGTTCACTGTATCATGAGTGATGAATATTCCCGTAATGAAGCTGGTAGGAATTTTAAGAAAGGCGTGTTGTTAACTCGTATGTTAAGTTTGGTTCCTGAGATGGAGCGTAAGCGCAGTATAAATTCTGTGTGAATCAAGAATTACCAATATGGCGATGGTAGGAATCTTGAGATTATTCCTGACAGATAGCAAAATCTGTGGTGAAGTAATAACTTCTGCCCTGATGATATTGCTGTGTTTATTAAGATGTGATATCCTAAGCCTAAGGCAGATAACAGCAGGAGCGCTTTCAAACATTAGAATGGCCCATGTTATTATGCACTATATTTTAATTTGCATATCTGCCGCCACGTCATTTCATGGCGCTGATCTCTGCTTCCCCTTTTTGTAGGCTGTCCTATGCTGATGTATTTATTAGACATCATCCATCATATTGTGTTCCATAATGAAATTTCCTCTTCCCTCACACTTCACTTGTTTTGCGTCGCCTTTTTTATTTCGTCACCCCTCTTAAATTAGTTCTATCAGGCCATTGCAATATGATACCATCTCAATCAGTTCCTTTTCTGTAAGCCTGAAATATCCTCCGTGTTTCCTAAGTCTTTCAGCACAGATTAGCGGATTTAAGTTTCTTTAAACCCAGTATGTACATGGCCTGCTGTTGGTTGCTGTGTGATTTGTGCAGTTCTGCTTCGCGTTTATGCTCATTATAGCACAGGTCTGTCACATGGCTTACGGAATATTCTGCTTGTTAAATGAAATCTATCCCTGTATAACAGGCCGTGAAGGCCCATTGAGTTCTGAGAGTTTGAGGCTCAAACTTCTAGAAAATCGGCTAACACATGACGGTGAGGTTGTCAGCCTCAAGCGCCGGCCGCCCTTTACCCCCCAGGAAGATTCCTGGTTCTCATTTCTGTTAAGAGGCAGAGTCGACTCCAGGGCCATAGTGCGGCTGGAAGGATTAGGTAAATTGAAGAAATCCACCTCTTCGGGACTCGAACCCGTGACCTTCCGGTTTGTAGCATAGTGCCTCAACCAACTATGCTATCCCGTACCCCTTGTTAAATGTCCAGTAGCCACAGTTTTAAAGAAGATATTGTTTCCAGGTTCAGGTGGATATTTATTCTCGCTATCGCTTATTAAGTATTAGAAATGCGTTTCTCTGAAGGGCGCAGAACCATAACCGTAAAACGGATATTTACAGATATACTCGTATATGTACACAATAATTTAGTAATATTTAATTGGTAAGATAAGGCAAAAATGTCCTTGTGCTTAACTAAGTACTAGGTCATGAAGGCGTATGGGGGAGTGGATGTATAGATCCACATTTTCTTGACCTCGGCACTAGCTGGGGTGAGTGATCAGCTTCGCACCCCGGCCGCTTTACCATCGGGCCCCAGGAAACCATTGTGTAGGAGGATGGGTGGACCTCAGAGCCTGTCTGGACGACATGCAGAAGTGAAAATTCTTGACCCTACCGGGATTCGAACTCCCCAACACGCCGTCGTGGCGTAGTGCTTAATTAGTTAAGAATAGGGACAACTTTACTTTCCCTTATGATGCACATTTGTAAAAAGAATTGTTCAAAAATGAAAATAAGATCTGTTCCTTCGTATTTATTCTGTATTTCTTCAAGTAGATGCTGGCTGAATACTTCAGAAAATAACTAAATATTCCCACGAGTATGACAGTCATAAATATCCGTAACAATTTTGCCGCTTACAGCAGTTTGGTATATCATTACAAATACAACTACTTGCCAACATTAGCGTTGAGAGAACATTGTCATTAATTCGAAATTCGTGGTTGCTATTGCTGAAATCATAAACGTAATCAGTGATGAGTAAAAGCTCCACCCCTACACTGCTCTCACCATTGCCACCCCTCGCCCGCAACATACCGCCTACATATGGACCTATATGCTTAAGCGTGTATGCGAAATTAACAGCCATAATTCAAAGGTTCCAAGCACAACCAGGCAGTATGGAAAAGCCTGTTTTATTAACGGTAATGAATTTTGATTGAGCTATCTTATCATAGGAAAGTTACGCACATACAAAACTCTGACTGGCTCTGCTGTTATTATTGCTGTGAGGTGTAATGTGCTTTTTTTTTTTTTTGTAGTGTGCGATTTCAGTTTGGCAATGCTTGGAAGTGAGTGAATCCGGAAATTAGTGAAATTGTTGATAAAATTGTCTACTGGAACCATTGTAATAATTAATGAAGCATTTAATTGATTTTCTGTTGAAATTCAACTGCTTGCTGCTACAAATGATGTATAGAACGTTGTGTTAGTTATTCAGTATTTACCTGTATATACAGTAGTTGTGCGTTTCGATTTGCCTGAAAATTAAAACGATTTATTTTCCCATGAACACATACTTTAACGAGTAAAGCTTTGCTATGCAATAGGAAGATAAAGAAACACTCGTTTATGTGGCACGGTCGAGGTATTTTTCGGTTATAACGTTATAAACGGCGTTTCCTATGTGGTTCGTGCCGAGATGTTATAAGCGGAAAACATTTGAAGTAATGAGTCAGTTATCGAAGTAAGAGAGTTTTCAACAATTCAGTTGAGTGAAGTGACGTGAAGTAGCTGGTTGGTGAGAGAGAGAGAGTTCAGTTGTCAGCTCAGTTGAATGGTAGCTTCTGAAGGGAAAACCAGGACGTTGCTGTGAAATGGCCGCCAGCCAGGGACTCGGTTAGTTGTCAGTTAACAGGTGAAAGTTGAGTTCTTCACGGGAAGCTGTGACAGGAGGACTTGAGTGCGGGAAGCTGAAGAATCTCCTTCGGTAGAAGCAGTTGCTAGGAAACGGCTAATGGCGCCGTAATGAGACTGAGAACACTAGTCTGTGTGTGTCAATGAACTGTAAAATGTAGTTCTGAATGGTGTGTAGAAGTTGTCAATAAATCCATTCTCCAACCCCATAACCCGTCTATAGTCACGCCCCATAAACTGACAACTGACTTACGATTGATACCGCAAGAGATAAATTTCACGAAGTTTTCGGCTTCCTGACAACCCGATACCCTCCATCCTCCGATCACTGCTGACCAGTAAGAAAGTTAGGTGAAATTACTGGATTTAAGATTCTCATGGTGGTTACTGTAAATATTATCGACTTCCGGCTTGTAAAGCCCTGTAGTTCTGAGACAGCCTGACGTTTCGGAGGAACGTCACCGCGGCTTTCAGAATGGAAGACTAAGATAAGCATGAAACCCGCCGAAGCAGGCGGCAAGTTGATCTTGCCTTGGATCCTGCCTGATGTTCTTCGTTGTCAGCACATCAAATTCTGTAGATTAAGTGCTCCTTAATGTTTTATTTTGGATGGGAGTTAATCTACGCGACTTCTTTAGTAGCTTTAGTATATTCATAAGTGTCTTTCCGTGCTGCATTTTCTGCTTTTATTTATTTATATTGGAGCGTATAGACCCGTTGCTGGGCAGAGACCTCGAAACTGTCAACGAGTACAGCCATTGCTATGCAGTAGGCGGATATACAAACGGCCGTTTCTGAGCAACGGTTCGGTAAATGCTTCTTTGCGGAAACGATATTCGGGCTATCGCTAGACGACCACTCATAACAACAATATAGGTAGTATTGTAGGTGGTCTTATCTGTTGTGTCCGCCCCAAAGCTATATAGCGAGGACACCAGGCCGGCTGAGGAGTTCAGTTGAGGGTTGGTAGTTGAGTCGAGCTCTTCAAGGAAGGATAAGAAGAAGTGGTGCTATATTTGAGATGACAGTCGGCAAAAGTTCACTTTCGGGATATTCCCCTAACAGTTATGACGTGAGCACGGGAAGCTGAAGAATCTCCGCTGTTAGAAGCCGTTTCTATGGAACGACTCTTGAAGACAGCAGGCTGGAAAAAGGCTTAGCGACTGCTGCGGTGATCTTTGAATTGTGGAGATTATCAGTGGATCTGATATTACTTGTAGTTCCGAGTGGTGTATAAGAGTGGTCAGTAAATCCATTCACCACACCATAGCCCGTCTATACTATAGCGTAGCAATGGGTCTAATTGTCAAAATGTCACGTTTTAGAGGTGTGACTATAGACTCTATAGTCACACCCCTAAAACGTGACAATATTTTGACAATTAGACCCATTGCTAGGCAGCGATTCGGTAAACACATTCCCGTGGGATCCAACGCACACGCCCTCAAAACGTCACAATATTATTTAGAAGAAATTCGGTCTTCATACGATTAAAACTCGACCTATAATTCAGATAAAAAATGCATATAAGACAGTAAGTTAATTAAATTGTTCGGGTATTTGCAGCGTCGAGGTGCGATATACGGACATAAAATTAGCAAAACAATGGAGCAGAAAACCCTTCCATAAAGCTTATATTGACCCGAACTATTTATAACATGAGCATCTTTAGAACATCATTATGAATATCATTTTTACTCAGTGCACTTCTTCGAAATAGTATAAAGATGCATATTTAAGCAGGTGCAAATGGTAGTTACTTTATTTACGTTGTCCATTAAAACAACAGACAACCAAATTAAATTTTGCAAAATTTTCAATGGTTTTTATGTTCGTCTCTACTCCTAACTTTCTTTCCATTTAAAACACAAGAAACTGAATATTACTAATTGTTACAATAACAGATCAATTCCAATTTCTTTCGTAATTTTCGATGTTCTTATTACCATTACACGGGGGTGATCATAAGTAATGTATAATGCGAACATTCTTTCTAATTTTATATCGTTTGTTTATGAAGCAGTTTTTCAACTTTCTCAAATTAGCATGTAGTTTATCCAGTATATCCAAAGTCTCCCCTCAGACCAGGTGTAGGCACGTAGTAAGGTAAACTTGTCCCTGTGCTTAACTAATTAAGTACTACGCCATGAAGACGTATGGGGGGAATGGATATATAGATCCACATTTTCTTGATCTCGGCACTAGCTAAAGGTGAATGGCCAAATTCACGCCCCGTCCGCTTTACCTCCGAACTACCAGTACCCATTGGATAGGAAGTTAGGTGGATCCCAGAGACGGTCTGGACGACGTGGAGACAATTCTTGGCCATACCGGGACTCGAACTGCGACCACTCAGTCGTCTAGCCCGTAGCCAGTCGCTACACCGACAGCACTATCCCGGCGTGACGTGAGATTTGAGGTTGGAAGATGAAGACTGTTTAGTTCTGGGATGTGAGACCGTGGAGCCTGGTAGATGGTTAGCAAGATTTTGAGGGAACGTGTTCCATAAGACTGCTAGAGACACCAGACCACATGATGTCACAGCCCTGTCGACCACTGTGCCACACGGGTGACTTTCACGTTTAGCGTCTCTGTAGTTACATGGGTTTAAGTGATATGGGCCTCTTGACTTATTTTTATCCGACACAGCTACTGGTGCAACGAACCATTCTTTGTGAAGGCACGTGTTACATTGTCCTACAGCCCACATTTAGGAATGTCACCTATGCTTGCTTCTTTTGCGATTGCTCTCTGTAATCTTCGCATGGCCTTACGTCAGAGCGCAACTGCTAATGTACAGTTTAAAACAATAGATCACATAACCTTGCTCTGTGTAGTGGCTGGCTTGAGGATGAACGACCTGGCGTCACATTCCGAAGAGCTCTAAGCCCACCCAGTCTCTTATCCAGTAAGTATCGGAAACACTTCCCCATGATTTGGGCTGCCGGAGTGTGGAACTGACCATTCTCCTTCATCTAGTGCCGAGGGTAGGAATGTGTGGGATTGTACTTTAAATTCCAGCAAACCTCTTTATGAAAGAGTGCTTATTTGAGATCAGGGACAAATATTAGCTATAAAATAGATAATTATTTTTATATTTAGTTTATTCCCTATAATGAATGAATAGGTCACCTCGAATTGTCTAACAGTGAGATAAAATGTTATTACTTGGGATTTTCAGTTTTATTAACGCAACTTTCTTACATTTTTCATTTTATGTCACATTGCATTCACTTGTTTCGTTATTCATACACGCCTTACATGGCCATCATCACGCACATCTTATGTTATAATGTGCTTCACTATATCCGCTCTCTGTCGAGGGAGACACAGATTGAGTTTGACTGAATGTTGAAAGTTAAAATTGAGTTAAATTTCGTCACGTGTTAAGTGACTAGATGCGTCTTTGGGATGGGTAATTGACTTCATTGAAATCTTATTAACCGTAGCTGTGAGTAATTGTATCGCTGTTGCTAATTAACGCACTTTAAAATTCATTGCAGCACATATTACCTATACCTTCTCACTTTGTCTTACTAGCCGTTGCTTAGTAGAGGATGCCAACAATATCCTCTGCTTCAGTGCTTACGTTGTTACCGGATGGCGACTGCCTCGCATCTAACTAATGCTTAAAATATCCTCACATTCTCGGCTACAAAGCCGTTCCTTAGCAACGGATGTTTCTTTCCCTCCCACTCTTCTGGCTTTCAGTTCGTATTTCACAATATGTTTAAAGCTTTCCACTTCCTAGAATGAACACTATAATGAACTGAAGATGAATGCTAAGTAACCAATCTGTGCAACAGGCTGCTTAATATAATTTTACGTATAATGAAAACATGTGTATATATATATATATAATTGGATACAGCTTTCGTCATAAGGTTTATAGCGTTCAGTTTGATTGTGCCTCGTCCCAAAATCAACATTAAATTTGAAACGACGGCCATTTTAAGCGATTGTATGTCAAATTAAGCCTGCTCAATTCCTTTGCATTTTAGACTGTCCTTCTGCCATTTATGGCTGTTTATTTGGTTAGACCGTCTTTGTTAACCTCTTGATTTATAATTCTCAGACTTTACTGTGTATATGTATCGTCAGATATACTGACATTCGTAGTATAATTTATATTGTATTATTTTAATTACGTACATATAGCTTAGATCCTTCTGAATCATCAGATTTTTACCGGACTTTTTTTTTAATATTATATGTTCAGTCTCATTAACTTATACCCAGAAACAAGTCATTACATCCGAGGAAATGAACAGTATAGAAATTCAAACATTTTTCTCTGAATAGTTGTAGTAAAATGAAATGGCTCATAGTAACGTGTGTTACAATAAATTGGGCTTCAATAAGACAACGCTTCGCTGGAACATCGGAATCCAAGCAAATCCAAAAGATAATTTTTACTTCCTCCGTACTCGCAGTTCACTGATGTCTGTCGAACAGCAGGATGTCTTTTGTATTCTGAATCTGTGGACTTAAAAGACCCGAGACACTTTATTTTATAACCTATTTCAGTTTCCATTATGAATATATTCAAGGTTTTGAGTGAGGTTAAAATGTTACTGCACTCTTTAGAGTAGAGAATATTTTAAATAGGTTATAAAATATATCATAATTTTAGAAAACGTTCTTACATTTCTGCTGCTTTTGCTGTCCCCCTGGGCTCAGCTATTCTGTTTACGTAACACTGCCCTTAGAAGTTGGGGCTCTAGCGGTCAGAACTTTCCGTTATTTTTATAATGTTACGTAAGGGTCCGGATTAGTCGTAAACCGATGCTGCCCATTCATTCTTATACTGTACCCTGTATTCTCAAAAGTGAAAGTATTTCTGGACTTTGTTCTTCAGTTGTGTTTCCCATGCTTTCGTAACAACAAAAGAGGATACGGTTTACACATTCTACAGAGGACTTTCTGACTACCTACATTGCAGGAACAGACGAAGAGAACAAACAAAGGTGTTTTTCGGTATGTCTGATAACAGTTGTCTAAGATTTTTCTGTGAGAAGTAGAAAGTTGGTAATGTTGTAAAGGGACGTAAATGTCAAGTGGAATTTACGATGTCCTACTGCTCTAAACTGGGTGCATTCTTACTCTTAGCTGTTGAATAGATATTCATTTTCTACTGATAGAAGCAGGGCTGTCTGTTAATGACGCCCAGGTTTGACGGTGGAAGTAATATTCATGTACCATTTCATATTTATTGCGGCCCAGTGAATTTCTCGCCACGTTTGTCAGGTTCCAGATGACGAAACTGTACAGATTACATCCAATTTTCAGACACTTGTTGGATAAAATGGCGAATTTTGCATATAGACATAATGAAACATTCATTTTCTTTCATTCGATTTTGCATCTTCCAGAACTCCGGGAACTTGTTGCTCTCTCCAAAGGTAATGTCCTCGTGTTGGGTTTGAGGTTATTACAGAGGCGAGTATGAAGATTATGGTCTGCTGGTTTTTAACGCCATATAATACGGAGAAAGCCTGACGTTTCGGAGGAAGATATTGTTTCCATATTTCGATAGAAGATTAAGCCAAGGAAGATATGGGGAGTAGCAGGCGTCTTACTATTCTACACTGAATATAGAGGCGATACGTCAGACTTTCTTCGAATTCACAGCGTTACAACCCAAAAGCACGTATCTTGGTTTGCTACTCTTTGTCTACTGGAAGAACCTAATTGGTCATGTAATATCTTAGGCCCTGTAACGTGTAACTATTGTTTCTACACATCTAAACATGCGGCTAATCTGATGCATTGATATTTTAACAATCGAACCACCTTTACTGTTAAGAATTCACAATCCGTGTTTGTAAAATATTGAAGTCAATCTGCTTAAATATATAGTGAGCAACCAATCGGCTTTTGTGTCCGCTTAGTCCCCCCCCCCTTAACGGAGATTCTTTCAGCGGGATTAAAGCGGCCACAGCGTGAATTTATTGTTGTTAGGAATTTTCTCTCACCTCCCCCCGTACTTTATAACGACGAAGTCCTTAAGTACAGGGATATTTTACATTACCATCATACATTATGGATTGGATTGACCAGTAGACGCGATTTCACTTCTAAGTGGTCTCACAGAGATATACGGGGAAGATGGCTGGCTGTGGTAATTGATAGAACATGTATCTTCTTGAGTTCTAACATTATTTTCGTGTTTCATTTACAATGAAGCTGTTAATTAGTTACAATATTGTACCTGTTACTGTGTCACCTAACAGGTTACTCAGCCATTCATTCACTTAAAGTGAAATAAACTCGTCAGCCAACATTTAAAGTCTCACACAGCCATGTAACAAACTTGCCATGTGTTTAATTGTATTGTCATTAATTAGTCTGTTAACAAATCCGTCGCATTTTGAACCTCAATCAGTAACATGCAGTCTGCAGACCTAGGCATCAGTCAATAACCGAGTTAACATTACAAAATGAGCGCGTATTAAAATCTGGACTGCCTATCACATGTCTGTATAATCAGGTTACGTACTGAGGTCAGACTTTTGTCGAATGACGTAATCAGACACGACGCGACCGTGGTCCACTGCTGGTTGGCCATTTCATAATGTCGTTCATTTGAGAGCGCGACTGAATAGACATTTATTGAATAACTAATTTAGTCTGTTTGTATTCTGTGTAAAGTTGGCACTAACTTCGCCGACAAACAGTAGTGCGCTTGCGGACTACAGGCCATGGAGTTTTTTGTTTTTATTTAACGATACTGTCGGTGGCTCAAACTGTGTAGGGTCGACGATCTATCTGATGAAAGTGAATAATGAACTGGAATGGATGTGGAAGGAAACAGTCGTGGCATAATTAAAGTTATTATCATGGCATTTGCATGAAGGGATTGAGGAGAACCACGAATCATTTCAGTGAGGATACCCGGTGCTTCTGGCCGAGATTCGAATCAGGAACTCCCCAAATATAAGTCCCATTTTGTTGTATTAGTATTAGAATTTATTTTCAGTTGTTTACCGCACACCATGCAACAAGAACAAGATTTAAAATTAAGGCCTTTTAAAATTCGTCACTACAATACATGTTTCGGGCCTTCCGCGTCACTGCGCATGCGAAAGGTCCGAAACTTGTATTGCAGTGACGAATTTTAAAAGGCCTTAATTTTAAATCTTGTTCTTGTTGCGTGGCTGGCGGCAAACAACTGAAAATAAGTCACATTTAGTGATGCAGGTATCTATGAATCTGTTGAAGCGACCATCATTTAATGTCAATAGATGCCTGAAGTTCTGAATATTTGCGTCTTCAAGGCTGTGAGAGCCATGCAGCCAGCAGCAAGCAAGCTGCCAGTCTCCTGTTCCGACACTGCTGGCCGACCGGTCTGGCAGCAGCAGGGATGGGTTGGGAGCGCGGCAACTCCATGGCAACGATCCTACTGATTTATGGCGATGGAGAATGCGAGAAATGAAGGGCAGGCGAGGCGGACAGACAGGCGGTGGCTCCGAAAGAGGGGGAGAGAATAGGATGCAATCCGGGAGAAATCCAGATACAGGCAGCTTGCTCCTACTGCTCGCTGGCTGGATGGATGGAGTGAAATATAGGGGAAATGACCTTACCCTGGCGCAGAACCGTCAACATCAAATTTCAGACCAAACGAAGCTTTTTCTTTCTTTTGGGAAGTCAGGAATTTAAAAACGGAAAGCGGCTTAACGAAAGTGTGAAACCAAACAACTCAGCAGTAGTTCATGCCAATAGAATTTCTTCATCCTCGCGCTTTGTAACTACCTCCAGGTAATCCTGAAGTCGTCGTTACCTGTTTCTTAGGCACAGGAACAAAATTTTAAGCCCTGCGCTCCATATCGGACTTCTTCGTTTTAGTTCTGAAGTTGTGTATGACGTTGGTAAAAATTGTCACTGTGCGTAATTAATTAAGCACTACGCCATGAAGGCGTAGGGAGAGTGGATGCAGAGATCCACATTTTCTTGGTCTCGACACTAGCTGGAGGTTGCTCCGGTTGCTTTAGCCTCTGGGAAAGAACAGTGTCACAAATATTTTAAGGACTCAAGACTGTGAAAGGGTAGGTTCGATTTCTAAATCGATTCGTTCTGAACTAGATGGAACTAGTCTCCTGTAATTTATTTCAGTCATACACAAAATGCGTCTTCTTGGTAGCGCGAATTAGCCTACTTACAGACCTACAAATAAGATTTCTTTCCATGTTTCGTAATAATAATTCTTTACGTAGGAGCCGGGATAGCTCAGTAGATATATAAGACGGTCTATAGGCTAGATGACCGGGTTTCGATTTTCGCCAGGGTTAAGAATTTTTTTGTACTCAACAGCGGCCATGTCGGCTTTGGAAGCCACCCAGTCTCGTATTTAATGGGATCCGGGACTTCTTTCCGCAGGAGTAAAGCGACCGATATTTGAAACTGACCACTCACCTCCATCTAGTGCCGAAAGCACAATAGACCACTGTAGGTCGCCGTGCAAGGGCCGAGAAGGCCCACCCCTCATACATTCATCTAGTGCCGAGGTAAATAGTGGCGCAGCTATACCTCCATTCCCCACATGTCTTCATGGCGTGGTGCTTAATTAATTAATTAAACACAGGTACATTACCATTGCCAATTCTTGACGTTGGATGTCTATCTAGCTATCTATCTATGGTTCTACAGTCCTTTGTTGGACCTTGGCCATTTTTTTTCAGTTTCTTAATTCATACACAGTCAGTAGGACTCCTTGGTCGGGGGATCAGTCCGTCGCAAGGCTACTATCTACACAGGACAACACAAGCACAGAACAAACGCACACAAATATCCATGTCTTGAGTGGAATTCGAGCCCAGGATCGCAGCGAATACCGCGCGGCGACTGCGATCGGCACGTATAGTAGCTACGGTGACTAAAGGCTGTCTTTATGAACTATTTTTACTCATCATTAAACATTTTAAGACGGCTCGAAATTCTGAAGTTTTAATTGGTCTCCTCCGAAACAATCCTCGTGTGAAAGTGCATCAAATTGGATTTCATGAGGATACATTTTATCTCTAGTGGGGCTAAAAATGTTGTAAAATGTTATCGATTTTAGACTTTCACGATGCTTCACTGTTGATATTGATCCTCGGGTCTGGACACTGTCTGGTTGTAGGCAGTTTTGGTGATGTTTCAGAGGTATATGCTGCCTCCATCTTCAATGTAGAAGTAGATTAAATGAGTTTGTTAGCAATTAGCCTCTTAGAAATTTTTCTTATCCATTTTTCCTGTTGCCGGGACGAGGAACTGGCCCCTCCCCAATTCCTTCTCTAGTTCCTTTGGAAGAGAAATCTATAGGCTTTATATACGCGGTAAATTGTTCACCTAGCAGCTTCGACCCAGAAGATGCAGCCAGTGTGTACCTCCGAAACGTCGAGAACACTACCCACATCCCCAGAACTGAATGAATATAAAACAAATGATGTCATGTTCAAATAAACAATGTGCTCTCTGTGATGTTATAAGCTGTAAAATTCCTTCAGTTTAAGTTTCTCGAGTTAAAAATTGCCGAAAAGAATTTATTAGATTGTGCTTTCCTTCAGCTGGTTTTCATATTGAAATGATTTATGGATGTATTACAGTAAATCATTTTACTTATTAATTGTTGTGTGGCGAGCTATGTTGATTTGTATGTCATTTCCAGCGTGACTCTTAAGAATCAAAAATAAAATTGTAGTCTTACTTTATGGTTACTCGTGAAGATATAAAATTTTCGTGGAAATTATATAGCACACGCTGGGCAACACCAAACCACTCTGCGGATTGATTCTTCATTGTTAGTGGCGATCTGGCAACCATATTTCAGTGATCTACGAGCGGTATGCCACGTGACACGTCTTACTGTATTATGAATTGAAACCACGTACTGTGATCTATGGAAACCGTAGTTCGCATTGCTATTGGCACAGAATGGCGACAGGAAATATATTATTTCTCTAGTATGAATAGTTCCTTTTTTCTGCTCTGAATGGAATAGAATAATGGATAGACGCAAACACTGTGTATTATCAAGGGAATCGAATTCACAAAAGGCCTAGTGTGAAATCAGGTAGAATTATTATATATCCCAAAAAGGCTTTGATTTGTAGACTTGTATGTTACATTTCAGCAGATCATAAAAATATTAACCTTGTTAATAGTTATATATGGACCATCCCATACGAAATAAAAAAGGGCATGGTGGTAACCTTTTAACAAAACTATATTATTCATAAATCATCGTTGTAAAATACGGTGTCGTGTCTAATTATTTTTAAAAATATATTTTCTACGTTTGTTCTCATATATCTGGATACGTTTGATACAATACATATGGGTAAAAGATTTGTCATACTTTGAATGAACGATGCCCTGTAGTACGAATTCCAATTCTGGAGAGCCAAAGCGGCATTGGAACAAGAATAGGGCATTGTATCGTCCAGTGTATGTTGTCCCTTCCCAGTCGAATTCTCCTTCAGGGATCACTCAGTATTCCCGTTCTACTAACACCTACAGTGTAAGAATAAATTACAAAGTATGTAAGTCCACAGCTGAATTCACTTCAATACATTTGTAACTCTGCATCATTGAATATTGAGTACATAACCCTAACCTACTTTTAGTTCAGTTTTTCTACGTATATAAACGTAAACCAAATAGGACTGACGTTTCTCTGCTTTTTTCGTTTGTTTTCTTAGACCAACGTTCTTGTTAGCTTCTGGCAGAAGTTCTCTACTTCTGTATATGATATTTATTTATTTACCCAATATATTATCATCAGCGTAGACGATGGTCTTCATTTTCGCGACGGTGCAAATTAATGTAGTGTCTTCTGGGTTGCGATCTCCATAATACCCTGACGATAGAGGCACAGATCTCTCCTAAATGTTGGTATCTACTTACGAAATTATGCTCTCCTATAACCCAGGAAATCACAATATAAATCATAAGCATAAACCCGAAGCTGATATATATTCTAAAGGAAACTTAAAAGTAACTGTAAAGCAGAAGTTGCTTATTTCAGACTATTCAGAGTAGGAAATGCCTCAGACTTTGTAACTCTCGTACCGTTTATAGGAATATTCACAAGAATTTCATCCATGGTGCTGTATCCTAGAATGTAATAGAGCTTGAAATGAAAGTGCCAATCACAGTGGCCGCGCTGCCTAAGGCGTGAACTGTCTTCGCTCTCTCGGGCTCTGGGATCGTGGGTTCAACTCCCACTAAAGGTATGGATGTCTGTGTGTATTTATTCTGATTCTGTGTTGCCCTGTATGTAGGTAGAGGCTTTGCGTCGGGCTGATCTCTCGTCTAAGTAGTCCTACAGACTGTGTATAAGATCATGAAATTGAAAAGCGTCCAGGCCCGAACAAGGGGCTGTAGACGCATTGATGAATGAATGAATGTAATAGAAGCAGATATACAGATGTCCCAACACAACTGCAGGAGAGAATCAATATGCAAAACAGCTAACAGCCCCTTCAATGTGTGCTAATGCTCAGATCTTTGAGAATTATAATAAATGAAAATTTCGGTGACTCAGAAATACTTGAATGAATACTTGATGCCATTCAAATCAGAATCGTTTTGCCTTTTCGTCTTTTATCAAAAATAATTTCGCCATCGCCCACGAGTTAGCGGTTAGTCTGATTGGTGCGTTTCGTGTTATTTTGGCTGATTTCGTAGAAAGGCAAGAGAGTAAGAAGGAAGCAACCAACATCCCGGCCAGTCTGTGAGCCTCCCTCATCGATCTTTCCATCAGTGACGTTGCGAGAGTGAGCTGCACGAGTCCGTCGGGGGGATGGAGAGCAGGAGATAGGGATTGGATAGGAGAGGAGTAAGAAGGAAGAACAAGGCTATACTTTTCCATCTTTATCGTTGATTCCCTGGTTGCATTTACTGAGTTTACACAGTATTTGTATAGAAGCAGCCGGACCTGCCCCATGACACACGGGCTTACATGTCGTTATTAATTTATGAATCCTGCATTCTCATTAGTGTCAGCTATAAAATGGTCTTGCATTCACGAGTTGCTAATAATATTATTTATTAAAAGCACTTTTTTCCATGTTGAGATGTTATTTTAGAAAGAGGAATTTTCTCCCAGGAAAATAAAAATCGTGACTCTTTTAGGCATAGAACGAATAAAACAAAAAATTAATATAACGATGACAATTAAGCAGTTAAGGACTTCAGATTCTAGGGTTGAACATTTCATGTGAGGTAGATAAAAGTAAATAGATTTAAAAGGCGCACTGATTGTGTACTTTTCATGGTTTACAGTATGACACTCGGTATACTATAATATGTGGTTTCGAATAAGATGGTTAGTATATAATGGACTGAAAAGGAATGTAGAGGAATTTATCGTCTAATGGAGGGACTCTCCCGAATTTGAGTGAAGGGACGAGAGAAAGGAAAGTAAAACCTTGGTGATAGGAAGAAATTTGAATCGATTACTTCCCGAATTCAAGTCAAGAGCGAGCCCTACCGCTGCAACAGTCTTCTCAGTTACTAAGAGCTTACAAGGACTGGAACTATTAAATGCAATTGAAACCTAATTTAGTTAACTGACAATGATGTTCTTATCTGAGCGTGTTATTTCATGTAATAAGGAAAGCTTTTATCTGATAATGGTTTTCTTTTGTTTCAGGTAAGTATCGCAATTGTACATTGAGAATTTATAAGCTGGCGGTGAGTATATCTACAAGAATTTTCAAATTCCTAATGCATATAAACACATAAAATTACACATTTACCTACAATATACATTGAGTTAAAATAGAATGACAAGTTTTTGGATAATTAAAATCTCATTTTCTTCTCAGAAAAGTCGTATATGATACAAAAATCCTGTGATAGTATTCTTATACTCCGAGTCTCAATTCGATGCCTCAATAGTTATTTCTAATGGAACCATCTCACAGAACTGGAAAATTTGTGTTTAATTAATGGGTTTATAATTTTAATTACATCGTAACCACTGTCAGTCTAGACTACGGAATTACTGGAAATTAATATGGCCGACTGTTCTTGGTCTTCAGACACAGGTGCTTGTATTAATGATGGCCATAACAGAGAGAGTTGCAGTTTCTTCTTAACCACACTTCTATGTTTCAGTGAGTCTTAGCCTAATTTAGCCACTTTGTTCTTGGACAAGTAAATTTTTATTTTTATTCCACATTCTCATGTAAGGGTTTCTAGAACGCGAGTTAATTAAATTCATGGACGGTAGTTATGTTGTCTTTCTAAGTTTCTCCCAGAAGTAGACCCCACAATTTATTATGAAATTGCAACACCCTAATCTTCGGCCAGTTTTTCTTAAACTGTGCTGAAATAACGAAACTGCCTTCTCTCGCTCAAATGCTATTATCTTGAGTTCGAACTCCATTCAAGGCATAGAAATCTGTGTGTTCGTTTATTCTGTATTTGTGTTGTCCTGTGTTTAGGTAGCTGCTTAGGGACGGGCTGATCCCCCGTCCAAGGAGTCCTACCGTCTGTGTAAAAATGATTACGAAACCGAAGAAGAGGCCAGGGCCCAACAAAGGGCTGTAGAGCAATTGATGAATGAATGAATACAATTTCTTGTCTTTTATATCATACTTATAGGTTTTAATAAACACTTCTTTAAAGTATGTGTTAACTGCATTCGTACTTAATACAGCCTATTTCCTAAAGAAGGACCCCGGATGGCTCAGTCAATTCCCGGAAGGGTAAGAGGGTTTTCTCTACTGCACAGAATCCAGACGGGCTCTGGGGCCCACGCAGTCTCCTGTATAATGGGTACCGAGGTCTCTTTCCCCTAGGGTAAAGTGGCCATGCGTAAATCTGAGCGCTCACCTCCATCTGGTGCCTAGGTCTTGAATGGTGAAGTGGTACCTTCACTCCCCCTTACGTCTTCATAGAGTGATGCTTAATTAATTAAGTACAGGGACAGTGTTGTCCTATATTTCAGTAACAATATAAAGAATAAGAGGACATTTTAATCTTTTAATGGCAAAGAAATTTAGAACACAGTGTAACCTTTTAATGGTAAAGAAATTTAAAAAAACATTTTAACCTTTTAATGGGAAAGATATTTAAAACTTTGCAAAAAAACAAACACTGAATTAATCATATTTCAATTTTAAAAATTAAAATTTAATATGTATGTAGTATTAAGTTGGATCCTATAATAAGTTTTCAAATTTACACTAGCATTTTAGTTTTATTGAATTCCATCACATGTGATACATTTCTCATATCGCTTGACGAGGACCCATCTGGTCCAAAACGTATGAATGAAATGAAACATTTATTTGTGGACACTGGCTTAAGTGCACAACAGCCTGACCGCTGCTGTTACCTGGCAAGCTGCAGTCCTGCATCGTTGCGAGACCTACATCATCTGCTCTCTATCTATGGCTCTACAGCCCTTTGTTGGGCCTTGGCAATTTGTTCAGTTTCTCGATCTTTTGACATATTCTGTAAGACTCCTTGGGCGGGGATCAGCCCACCGCAAGACCGCACACAGGAAAGCACAAACACAGTATAAATGCACATAGACATCAATGCCTTAAGTGGGATTCGAACCCAAGATCCCAGTGTTCGAGCTGGCGAAGATAGTTCATTTCTTAGACCGCGGCCACTGTGCTTGGCCTACATCATCTACGAAAGGTGGACTTCTCTGTAAAATGTTCTTCCTCTTTAAGTAAATTTGTAGACTGATATTCCGGTCCATTCACTTGCTTAGAAACATATGTAAGGTCAGGTATCCTATATATTTTCCTCGCTCATTAGTTTAAGTCCTTCATATAAGCGCAATGAATCACGCATGTATTCTTAAGGCTCCTTATTTAGACTTGTTGGCGAAAGCGTTGTTAAAATCTTTGGATATACAAGTATGTCACACAACCTCGAAACCTTTCTGTCGGTTTCTTACTATTTCACTTGCTGCCATACTTTGTGCTTCATATGATTTGTAATCCCGTATTTCTCTAATTCTTATTTTTTATATTTTTGTGAGATCAGTTTTTCTTTCCTCCTGTGTCAGTTTATACAAACAGTTATAACAAACAATAGTGAATTAACAGATTCTGTAAAAAATTAACTCAGAATGTATGCATTTAGTTACGTGTCATTTTGAATGCATGACATTTTTATATAAAGCCTACAATATTTCTAATTTGGAATTCGTGTACAACATGTCATAAAACCATAACAGTTTTTCTTTCAACGTAATTCGCGTGTGTTTGTGGAACCCTTAAAACAAAAATGTTTAAACCCTGGAAGAGTCAGCTAACATTTTTCTGAGCTAACTAACCAACCCCGTCTTATGTGATATTCGAAGATTTGTTACAATGCTCAGAAAGGTCTACTACTGGATCCTATCCTGAGCCAGCTGAATTCAGTCCATGTCGTCACACACGGTTTCCTTACAAGCATTATGTAGTTCTGTTGCCCCTCCCCTTGTGCTTCAGTCTCCCAGGTGATCCCTTTCCTTCACATTTATCTACTAAAACTCTGTATACATTTCTCATCTCTCTCATGGGCCTACATGCTACATGCTCATCCATCTCACATTTGACTTAATCACTCTAATAATAGTTAAGATTATGCAGCTTTTCCTGGGTAGCCCAGTCAATATAATTACCATGTAAGATTTGAAGTTTTCACGGCGGTGACTATGAAGAATGCCGTCTTCTGAGATATGGCGCCGTGTAGATATTGTGTAAGTTGACGTTTCGGAGGAACGTATCGCCTCCATCTTCAGGGTATAAAAATCCCCGAGCGAGGAATCAGCGTGAGCTGCAGGCGATACGTTCCTCCGAAACGTCAGTTTACACAATATCTACATCGCACTACATTCCAGAAGACAGCATTCTTTGATGTAGTTACTATGCTACGGGCTGAACCACGGAGGAATAGTGTTTCTGTTTCTGTCAGGGGCAAAAATAAATTTTTCTCCTCCAGTTTGCAGACCAGCTTTGCTTGCCATTCTCTCATCCAATGGGTACCTTTCTGCGGGTGTAACGGGTCTATGGCCCGAAGGTGTCTCTCTCCTCCATGTAATGCCAATGGTAGAAAAACGTGGAACTATGCCTCCACTTCCCGTAAGATTTCACGGCCCTCTGCTCCGTCTAGTAAGGGGGACAATTGTACAGTTATCCTGCCTGCCTACACCAGTTTATCCAAACACATTTCGACCTACTTTCCTCGTCGCTTCGTTCTTAAACATCCTCTAGTTATTATTCTTTTCTTTGATTGAAAGACCGAGTGTCGTTACAATTCAGACTAAAGAAAGAGATGAAATATTTTAGGGTTTTAGAAAGTAAGTGGGAAGAGGGACTGACGGGCTGCAGTAGGAAGGTTTCTACGTGCTCTGTGACGTAGAATGCTAGAAGGTCACATGTTTTGCTTACTGAAGGCAGCGCTATTACATATTTCCCTTTCCTTTCCGTATGTTCCACACGGGGTAATTGAAGACTGCTTGTATGCATGACGCAGACCAGTAGCTGTAACACATAATACATTTCCCGTTTAGGTCATGTTTAGTGCGCAGGTCAGGATGGTTTATGGTATAAACATGTCTTGCTTCACTCGTGGTCGCTTTTATCTCTTTCTATCTCTCTCTCCCCCTCCCTTCTTTCTTCGGCGCTTCGGATTAATGAAGTTCATGAGCTATTAAATGAGATTAACTTCACAACATTTCGAAACTCTCTATACATATGTATGTATGTACAACAGTTTGTAAATGTAGTTGTCACTTACTTAATGTGTACAATATTTTCTTTTGTTATGGTTGTTTTGAGCGGTGGAGTAGTTGGCTCAGGCACTGTTACAAGCCGGAAGGCCGCGGGTTCGATTCCCGATGAGGTCATTGGATTTTTTTTCAGTTGACCTAGTCCTTCCATCCGCACTATGGCCCTGGGGCCGACTCAGCCTGTAACAGAAATGAGTACCAGGAATCTTCTTGGGGTGGGTTTAAAGGGCGGCCGGCGCGTAAGGCTGACAACTTTACCGCCATCTATGAGCCGATTGTCTAGGGAAAATGTGGGAGCATCGACTTCTCATAACCCTATGGGCCTTCACAGTCTGTCACAGGAATGGCTTTCTTTTTGTTACTTTCTATGATTATTTTGTCTTTGTCATTTTCCGATTTTGTTACACGTTATTTGACTTTGTGTAATTTTCATTCTTTGACCCCTGAGATAGTAATATTTTCATGTGTAAGGATATAGGCTATATGTGATAGAAATTTTTAGTAATGAAAGTAATTGCTATCCAGTGGTTTCCGAAGGTTGTTTTCCTGAACATAAGTGATCCCGGAATGAGGACCATGTCTCCTCTGTATAATGCTGAAGTTAATGCGTGAAGTTGTCCCAGAATTCCAGTAGGCCTTGGTCTTGGTGCTTTAATTCACCGCAGTGACTTCTACCCTGACTCTTTACAGATCCAAGTCTTTTTTTTTAATTTGTGCTGCTTAGAATTGGAGCACCATGTTCGACCGCCGATTAATTTATCACTTTTATTTTGTTACTGACTTTAAAGGATCAGGAAATAATCTTGATAACTGAGTACATGTGCATGTATATATATACCGAAAGTTGCACGGTCATGTGTTTGGCATTCCTTCTACATATTCGGAAATTCTCAAGTTGAAATCTCTACACGGTGACTATTTATACTGGTGATTTTTCTCGCTCCTTCAAATAATTGTTGGGATGGTACTTTGAATTGGTTCCTAAGGCATGAACTGTTTTCGCTCGCTCGAACGCTGGGATCGTTGGTTCGAATCCCACTCAAGTAATGGATGTTTTATGTGCGTATGCGTTTATTCTGTGTTTGTGTTGTCCGTTACTTAGGTAGAGGCCTTGCTACAGATTGATCACTCGTCCAAGGAGTCCTACCGTCTGCGAAAACTGATTACGTAACTGAATAAGAGGCCAGGGCCCTGAATGGGCTGGAAGAGCAATAAAAATCACATCTTATTCGAAGCCATATGTTCTGATTTTCTGAGAACGGCGTTAAATAAACCAAGAAATCAAAATGAGATATTTGTTTCTTATATTCCAATGCAGTATATTTTCATTCAGATCTGTTCTCTCTGTTCCCATGAGGTTCCTAGGAGGAAAAGTAACCGGGTTTTTAATGTGAAAAGTGATTGCACTAGATCGCTATAGAATAGGGTGCTTGAATTTTATTTTGAGCCGTAGATTTAACAAAAGTATAACTATCAGAATTACTACGGTTTAGGAAGTTTTCCTTTGTCTGGTATCCTAAAAATAGAGAGCGCAACGTCGAAAACTGTATTTGTTTCCGTCCTCAGGTGAGGAGGGAGACACATACCCTCTTACTTACGTTAGAAGGAGCTAACCTGTATCACTGGACAACCTATGTCAGTAAATCATAGCTATACGTGTATATGTACCCAAGATCGAGCTTGGTCAAGGACACATAACAGTAGATCTGGTTGTCATACACCATAATTAGAACCCTTAAAAATTACGAAACATATAATTCCTTGTCGCTGAGTACTGCATTACACACACACACACACACACACAGACATACACGAAGTCCCCACTCTTGTGAGTAGCTGCCTTCCTGCAGGGAGTTCGTAAAGTGAAATTTCGTAGTGGGAATCACTATTTTTCGTGGGCGCAATAATATAATTGGGGTTACGCATTCAAAAGGCCTCTCTCAAAAGAAAATCAACAAAGCTATTATCTGAAATGAAACATAACAGCAGTTGTAATCATTGGTGATCCTGTTATGTTGCAGAATACGGACATAAAGTGCTTATGCTGTTAAACAGCGTACACTTGTACCGATGCTCACGAGAGAAGAGCAAAAGTCGAATCGGAGTCGATTTCGGATGAGCATAGTCGGGTTCTGATTACAAGTCAAGTGGATTTTATGCACTTTATTGTCCAAGTTCGTACGAGTATATACAACATTTCGTAATACGAATTTTCGTAAAGCGATAGAAATCTGTACAGGTATTTTATAAAATACGTTGGAAATTTCACGGAAACTTCCCTTCCCCTGTTGAAAATCTGTTGTAGACCCTCTGTAAGTCTCCTACCCACCAACCCCCTACCCCAGTTCCTCATTCAGGCACTCCCTTGTGGCTACTGCCTACCTGCATTTCACCAGCGTTTGCGGAGGTGCCATATCCTCTCTGGCTACCGTATTGTCCTAATGGAAAAAGAAACCAGATGATCAAGCACATTTTATACACACTGAAAGGTCGTTGTACATTTTTAGTCAGNAGCCTTGAAGGGGGGGGGGGGAACAGCGAAATGGAAAATACTCTGGGTTATCACGCCATGTATACTGGTAATATTTCACTGACGTTTCGCAGGAACGTTTTTTCTTCTTCAGGGTTGAAGCGTATGCCTGCTTTTAATATTCCTTAGTCCTGGAGATAGAAGCAAGATCTTCATCCGTAACGCCTGTAAACTTACCACGCTACATTTCATCACATCTGACCAGTTAGAATTTCTCAGAGCGCCGATGTCAGAACTTCATATCTACCCTTTAAAATAATGCCTTATGTTGAAGTCATGCCTGCTTGTCTCTGTATCAGCGCCTAAAACCTTGAACATATTTTTCTTTCTTTCAATAAGGAAGTTTTACTAAAAGTTGTTGGGAAATTCCTGTTGCCATCCATACTGTTTTATTATGAGCTCGGATAGCTCAGTATAGACCGGGGTTCTATTCCCGAGAGGGGCAATTAATTTTCCTTTATTCCAGACCGGCTCTGGAGCACACTCAGGCCCCCTTCAATGGGTACAGGAGCCTCTTTCTCCTGATGTGAAGTTGATCACTCACCTTCATCTAGTTCCGAGGTCAAGAAACGTGGAGCTATACCTCCACTCTCCCCATACGTCTTTATGTCGTGGTGCTTAATCAGGCAAAGGGACAAGTCATTTGAGACATGGGTGCCTCTATTCGTTTATCCTGTATTTATGCTGTCCTGTGTGCAGGTACGGCCTTGCGACAGGCTGATCCCCATCCAAGGGGGCCTACCGACTGTGTAAATGATCAGGAAACCGAAGAAGCAGCCAAGGCCCAACAAAGGGCTGTAGAGCCAAAGACAGACAGACAGATAGATAGCTAGCTAGATAGATA
>NW_019718619.1:2919010-2923558 GCF_002891405.2 Cryptotermes secundus | reverse complement strand
GATAGATAGATAGATAGATAGATAGATAGATAGATAGATAGTTAGTTAGTTAGTTAGATAGATAAATAGATGTATCACGTAAGCAGATGTTGAAATTCAGCGTTATGCATTATGGCTTAAACAGCTTAAATGAAAATTTTCCTCATTTGTTCAACTGCATTTAGTATTTTGCCCCTATGTCTTGGAACTTGTTGAACTTCAGAGACGCTGTCTGGAATTTCATGTTCTACATTATGGATCATACGGGCCTTCCATTCTTGTTTTTGTAGACACTATGCATGCAACAGCGTGTTTGCCTTTCTCAATAGGACGACTTCTCTCTAAGAGTTTACTTAGGATATTTGATCTTCTACACAATTTGCATCCTCGTCAGAAACGTGAATGAAGAGCGACAAGAAAAGACGCTTTATTGGCTCAGGTAAATTGTAATTTTGTTTCTTACCTGGAGGGTCCATATGTAACTGCTAGGCGTATAATTTCCCGTACCCTTAACTAAGTGTTTCGAATGCAGTTTAAACAACTCGTCTACCCATTTAAAAATTCCTTATTGCTTGTGCCTGTAAATTGTCTGAAGTGTCGGTGAGGATGCGTCATTATGTGCCACTAACGTAGAATGTCCTGTTATCGACATAATATTACTACGCTACAAAGCGGAAGGTCGCGGGTTCGATTCTCGATCTCGTTGGATTTTTACACTGATCTACTCCTTTCAGCTGTACTCAGCCTCTAACAGGAATGAGTACCAGGAATCTTCCTGGGTGGTAAAGGGCGACCGGCGGGTAAGACTGACAACCTCACCGACATCTGTGAGCCGATTGTAAAGTGAGGGAACCTCGACGTCTCACAACCCTATGGACCTCCACGGCCTGTTACAGAGGTAGCTTACTTTCAGTATATGGCGCAAAAACCACATCTCGGATATCTCATTGAACACACAGAAGTTTTCTCCCGTGAAGTTTACATGCTCTGCAGGTTTCCTCAACTGCATTTACCGCTCTTTGTTTCAGTGTACGGGTTTTAGGGAATCTCCAGCAGCAAACTGGTGATTATGTTGAATGCTTTCCATTTTAGAAAGGAAGTAACAATTTGTTGAGTAGAGTTGTAGCTGTTGCACAGGTGTATTTGAATGCTGGAGAGGATGGAAACATTTTCACATTAAGGGGCTTCATACGAGCAGTTTGTACTCTTCGCTAAATGTTAATTGAAGGTTATAGACTATAGGAGCTGGATCAGTTGCGCATAAAAGATCGGATGACGGCACTCTAATAATTAAAGAAATGAAACAGTTAGTAGGTCTCAGTTGAAGACGTCACATCCTTATGTGTGGATCAAAATTCAGCTGATCTTTATTCTCTGTTAAAAGAAATCCCCTTTAATGGGAGCGAAACGTTCATTACCGTGTTCACAAAAGCCCGCGATTTAGCCATATTCAATGGAAGACGAGCAAATGCTCATATTTTAATTGTGTGACCTTGAATAATTCTTCGCAGCATCTATTAATTTTTAAAGTTACGTGAACTGAAGAGGACCTAGCATGGTCCAGTCTGTATAGTTAGGACTGGAGAATCGGGGTTCGATTACCGGCGGGGAAGAGATATTTCTGTTCACCATTGTGTCCAGGCCGGTTCTTGGGCCCACCCAGCCTCCTGTCAAATACATACCGTGGACTTTTTCCTCTGATTGTAAGGCGAGCATGGCGTGAAATTTGTCACATATTTTCTTCCAATGGTGAGGTTAAGATTTCGTGGAGCTGTACCTCCGCCCCCATACATATTTGTGGCTTGTTGATTAATTAAGCACAGAACTATTTTACTTTTTACGTATAAGAATATAAGATTTACATCTGTAAATACGTTACAGGTATGCCTGTGTGTGTTTTTAGGCCTGTTTTAAATCAGTGTTGATTTTAATGACTTTGCGCATTATATTTGCTATATATGGAGCCAGAATAACCCAGTCAGTATAGAGACGGTTTACGGGTTGGAGGCCGGGTTTCGATTTACGACGGGAGAAATATTTTTTCTCTATTCCACAGTGTCCAGAGTGGCTGTGGGGCTCACCTAGTCTCCTATCCAGTGCGGTATCTCTTTTCCTGGGTGTAAAGCGGCCAGAGCATGAAGCTGACGACTCACCTCGTCTACTGCCGAGATCATGAATATTTATAGCTATACCTCCATCTCAAATAGATCTTCACGCCATGGTGTTTAATTTATTAAACATAGGGGCAACTTTACCTTTCTTTCCTTTTATTTTACCTTACTAAATGCCTCTAGGATAGCAGGTCACAGTAGCCGCGCTGTCTAAGGGATGAACTGATTTCGCTCGCTCGGACGCTGGGATGATGGGTTCGAATCCCGCTCAGTGCACGGTTGTTTGGTGTGTTTATGTGTATATTCTGTGTTCGTGTCGTCCTGTGTTTAGGTAGAGGCCTTGCGATAGCTGATCCCCCGTCTAAGGAGTCCTACCTTCTGTGAAAAATGATTACGGAACTGAATTAGAGGTCAGGAACTTCAATGGGCCGGAAGATATATTGGGGGGAAATAAAAGGAAAGAAAGAAAACGAGAATAAAGACCTATAGGATTGTTTGTTTATGATGTGTCTGTAATCATAATTGCATCAAGTTTAAAGATTAACTCTCCAATTTCTTGTATTATATTAAAATTACTATCGGATATGCTCTGAAATGTCTTCTATAATATTACAAAGGAATATGAAGGGTATGCGCTGAAAGTCTTTGTATCACATCCCTTGTGTCTTTATTCCTTCTGTCTTCTTCACGGCCACCATTAATCATAACAGTACGCAGAATTACGCTCTTATGCGTAGTGCATTGTAGTAGAACTTCCCTGTATATTTTCTGCTTTGATACAATAATGTATGCTGAAGAGGTCGGTTTGATGAGTGTGTTTTAAGTGTCTGTTAATCCGGCCTGTCATTGATGTTAAGGGGTTAGCTAAGCAGGCATTCATGGGGAATTCAGAGCACCGTCACGCTTTGGACACGGATATTATATACGCAAAACAAATGAATAGAGACCAAGGCTGCCGTGTGCTCATTACTGCACTCAAGTGTATCAGAACGTTTGCATTTAATTAAATGCACAGCCCTTCTCTGTGTAACAGCACTAACTGTTCGAGAGCTCCCACTTCAACACAATTTGACGGAATGCAACTGTTGGATGCAATTTTAGTGTATGAGAACGATTAGTAGAAATAATGCAACGTTTGGGGTGGCTTAAAGCCATAAGTGTCATTGGTAGATTAACGCTATTTAAATTAACGATCTTAATCTGTGTGTTCACAATTTATGTAGCATCAAAGAGGAAAGAAAATTATGAAGATGGAACTGGGTATTTTTTCATTCTACCCCAAATTAGAGGAAAGTAGAAGTGTATAATGCAATACTCAATTAATTACTTACAAATGCATGGCAAAAGAGAGATGGGAAGACAGATAAAAAGATGGAGAAAGTCATAAATGCGGCCGAGTTAGACTGTACCCAGTTCTTGGTTGCGAAGAAGAAAGGAAATATAAACTTTCGAGTACTTGGAATTCACAGGAGAAAATTGTTAAAGGACTTTTGTTTATGTCAGTTCACTCGGAAATTTAGAATTTTTCACCATTTAGGCACTCGATTATGTCTTCATAAAGGACTGACATGCTTTGCGCCCTAATTACATCATTTTACTCAACTTACTTACTTACTCATGGAGCTGAGCCTTTCTTGAGGAGCCGCAACTTCTGCAGCTACTCTAGAATTTCCCAGCATTTTATGGAAACCGAAGGTTCCTCACCGTGTTCACAAGAGCCCTCCACTGGTCCCTATCCTGAGCCAGATCTGTCCAATCCATACCATCCCATCCTATCTCTCTAAGATCCATTCTAATATTGTCCACCCACCTACGCCTTGGTCTTCCCTGTGGTCTCCTTCCTTCTGGCTTCCCCACCAATATCCTATATGCATTCCTCGTCTCCCCCCATTCGTGCTACATGACCTGCCCACCTCATCCTCCTCGACTTGATCACTCTAATTATACTTGGAGAAGAGTACAAGTTATGAAGCTCCTCATTATGCAGTTTTCTCCAACATCCTGTGATTTCATCTATCTTTGGTCCAAATATTCTCCTCAACGCCCTGTTCTCAAACACCCTCAGTCTATGTTCCTCCCTTAATGTCAGAGACCAAGTTTCACACCCATACAGAACCACAGGCAAAATTATAGTTTTGTATATTCTCATTTTTATGTTTTTGGACAACAGACGAGAAGACAAAAGGTTCTGGACTGAATGGTAGCAAGCATTACCCGAGTTCAATCGCCTCTTAATTTCCTCCTGAATCAGGTTTCGATCTGTTGTCGTTGTTCCCAAATATCTAAACTGTGCCACATTTTCAAAACATTTGTTTCCTATCTTTATGTCATGATTTTGCCCTGCATTTTGGTGAGGAGACAGTAAAATATACTTAGTTTTCTCTGTGTTTACTTCTAGACCAACCTCTTTATTTGCGTCAGTTAAAGTTTGTGTGTTTTTCTTTATGGTATCTACATT
>NW_019718619.1:2902865-2918969 GCF_002891405.2 Cryptotermes secundus | reverse complement strand
CCAAACTCTATCAGAAAATTGTACAATACATCCCTCCTTTTTTTTTCCTGTGGCGCTACAGCCCCAATTTGGGCCTAGGCCTACCTCCATGAAACTCTCCGTTTCACTTCGGTTTACTAGATCTTACACATTCGGTAGGAGTCCTTGGGCGAGTGATCAGTTCGTCGCAAGGCCTCTACCTGTAGACAAACACAGAAAAACGCACACAAACATCCATGCCCTGAGTGGGATTCGAACCCACGATCCCAGCTTCCGAGCGAGCGAAGACAGTGCATGCTTTAGACCGCTCGGCTACCGTGACCGGCCCTAACTCATTCTACCCAACTATATTTTTTTATTTAAACCATTTGCTCCACTGTTTATTGAAACATCAAGTACATGTTATGTTATATTTTGTAAAGATAACATTTTTTTAACCTCTCTAAACGTTAGGCGTCAACATAGCTAACATGGCTGGTAGGCTGCATTTGGTTGGTTAGTTTCAAACTACGCAGTTAAACGTCAGGCCGGTCACCATTTCCGTTGTGTCTACTGATTCGTTGACATCTCTAGCACTTTGTTCCTGATTGGTTGTATGGATTTGACACCAGTACGGCTCCTTCAGAACATCTGGTGTGCTTTTTAGTGAGTTAAGTAGGCGGTTAGTTCCTTTTACATTTATTATGTATACTTGTTGTTATTACACCATTTTAGCGCTTAAAATTATAGACGACTTTTGACTTTCTTGTAAAGTACAAGGCATATTGAAGGTAATAGCTGAAGTTAGAAGTAAGCGATTTACTTAATGTTTATACTAGCTCAAGTCATGTATCTAATTATGCACTTAATAATGCTTAAAGGAGAAGAATGCAAATTATCAGTACTTCGGTATAATAGCTTCGTCCACATAGCTTTTTTAGAGGGCAGTTTATAAAATCTCGCGAAATAGGCTTAATCGTTTAATTTGGGGTTAATGACATATGTAGCCGCATTGCTAGAAGTTTCTTCGTTGGGTTCCCCAGTCTTTTTTTACTTCACTGCTTCTTCCATTACCGACAACATTGTCGGCGTTAATTTTCCTGTGCTGTCGGTGCTATAATTCTAAGTAAACTGCTACTGCAAAACTGAGTTCAGATGAAATGATGCGTTTCTCTTTTCGACATCACTGATCCAAAGAATGTTACTACAAGAATAATTTAATTTAAAGGACCTAAAGGAGAAAAGAAAGAACACTTCGCTTCCATGTTATTCTCATTTCAGAAAACATATGAAGAAAAATTCCCTAAAATGGCCAAAAAATGACAAGAAATAACCTTAAAGTCCAAAAATTTACCAAAAAAATGACCTTAAACCTAAAAATGTAAAAAATGAAAAAAAATTACCTATAAAATTTACATTTCAATAACCAGCAGCTCATATCTGAGATTTATATATTTAAGAGCATCGCATAGGATACAAGGAAAAAAGAGATGACATGTCATCAAAATCCGCGCCTTGGTTATAACATACGATACATCGTACATCGATAGACACGATATTTGACAGTGAACTAAGATTGCTCCCCATTTCAAGGTCCAATTCTCAAATATCCAGTGATCAGTAACATGTGAGTCCATCAGATCACTGTACATTGGGCTGTAGATCTGTAAGAGGTTTATAAGCTTTTATCGCTTACCGCTGACTTCATCAATTTGCTTTCTTGGAATACCTTTTAGTTTGTATTAGGAATTCTGAATATTACAAGAAATTAAACCGTATAACTAAACGAGTATTTCGGTCTAAAGGACTCGGAAGTTTTCAATTCCTGTTAGAAGATCTCTTCACGTTCATACTAGAAGATTTTTCCTTATGTTGTTTATATTTATAAAAGGCGATTTCCTTTGCAAAAGTTAATGCTAGAGCGTCTGAAGATTTCGTATACTTAAAAGGGGAAAAGATTCGATGGTGCTTATGCACAGCGTTTAAATCATTGGAGCCTGTTCAGTATACACAGAACTCATGGATTATATATCTTCCTGCACACGACATTTAAGTATGGCGGCTGGAACGTACTGCCAGCACTGATGTATCAAACCCTCTATGGACTTTTCAATTAGAAACCATGAAAGCGGAATTAATTCAATTTCCCCACACTCCCAGTCCAGCAGACTGTTAGGGGGGGGGGAAACGTTTTCTTCTGTTCTCGATTTATTTATGCCCTTAAATTCTTTATTTTCACTTGAAAGAAGACAACATACATAAGGGGGGAATTTGTTGGAAGGGTAGTTGATGAAATGAAAAAGAAATATATTGGTGTAAGAATGTGTTTGGTGAAAGGATGGGAGAATGAAAGTAAGTTAGTTTACTAGATCTGGACTTCTCACAGCTATCTTCTAACCTGAAGATGGAGGCGCCAAGTGCCTCCAAAATGTTCATAACGATTTGTCAAACATGTCACATTCCTCTCTCTTTCTTTTTCCTGGTTCTCCCACTTTTGGAAGATGGGGCATGCGTGAAAAGCTTTGTTTCAGTTCAGTTTCTTAAGCCTAAGACAATTAGTAGTCCTCCTGGGATGGGGGATGAGACCTTCGTAAGGCCGCTACCTACACAGGAGAATACAAACACAGAATAAACGCAGACAGACATTCATGCCTTGAGTGGGATTCGAAACCACGATGCGAGTATTCGACAAGCGATTACAGTAATGCCTTAGACCGCGCGGCTACTGTGAACGACTTCAAGGCAATACCCTTTTAAAATAGTTTGGTTTAATTTCTGTTGTTCTATTTCTTTTAGTATAGTATAGGAAGTTTAAAGAATTTTCAAAATTCAAATTTATGCAGGCACTTCAAGGATACGTTTAGGTAAGTGAGAATTTTATCATTTTGTATTGTAAAGGCGGTCTCGTTCTCTTGTTTTGCTCGATATTTAAGCTGTTGACATGTGTAATAACAGCGGATAGAAATTCGTTCTTACTTTAACGTGAAGTGATATCAATTAATGTTCACGCAATCTCCTGACTTCTGAATTGCATCCATTATTTAAGTTTGGCCTATGTTGTTGCAAGATAACTTTGAATTTAACCCATGGAAATTAATCTTGATTTGTTACGAAGGGTTACTTCTGTAAACGGAGGGTTTCTTCGCAATACATGGGATTTTACAAAAAGAAAAACAAGGGAGGAAGGGAGCTTTAAATCCGAATATCTAAAGAAATTCCCACAACAGAGTACATGAAGCTCGTATAAAGAAGGAAACCTACGAGTAGAGAACAATTTTCTTTGTAAAGATTTCTCCATTAATCAACCTGCATCAAGCCGCCCTCCACCAGTAAACAGCAAGTTCGCATCATCCCGCCTGGCTGCGACACCCATCGGTCTGCGAGGGAGGGGGGACGAGAGAAATTGTCTTAAGAACGGCTTTATATAAGAGAGGAGATCGATCGAGCCGAGTTGGGTGGGAGGTTGCGTTCAGAACCGAGAAGAAAACATTGTGGAATGAGGACTGCGTAAGGGAAGTTGGTAAGATAACTTATCCCGGCAGGAATTATTGCAAAACTGTTAATGTCGCATAGGCTAATCTAAGTTCTCAGAAATTTGATCCTTTCCGCCCTAATATTTATGTAGGGGTCTATGCTAAATGTATCTTGGAGTGCGGCACCGTACTTTACTTTACTTTACTTTACTTAATCCGTTCCTCTCATACCCTGCGGTGTCGAGATTATTATTTTTTTCTTTTGATCATTTTACAGACGGTAGGACTCCTTGGACGGGTGATCAGCTCGTCGGAAGGCCTCTACCTAAACACAGGATAACACAAACAAAATAAACCCACATATACCAAACATCCATGCCTTGTGTGGGACTCGAACCCATTATCCCGGCTTCCGAACGGGCGAAGACAGTACATGCTCCAGGCCGCTCGGGCTACCGTGACCTGAAACGTCAAACATAAACTAGAAGAAATATTTGATCTTGAAAAAGAAAGATTTCGTTTCTACTTAAACCTACTGTTCCGGCAGACAGGCCTCCATTGATTAGATGTATCAAGAAGATATTGCAAATAATTCAGTTTATGTTCATTGCTTTTAATTTAACACTAAGTGTTTTGTGTGACATATATGTAGGCCTGCGTTGCTTTATCAAGTCCTGTATGATATGTATTTTTTATTATTGCTAGTGGAGTGGGACTAAGTCCCTTGTACCGCGGCCACTTCTGGCCTCTTGTACCAGCCCCAGATGATAGGTGAGGGTGATTGTGGAGCAATTGTTGGAATGAAGATTGGCAGGGGAAACCGAAGTACAGGGAGAAAACCTGCCCCAGCGCCACTTTGTCCACCACAAATCCCACTTGACCAGACCCGGGCCGCCGCGGTGGGAAGCTAACCGCTTGAGCTATGGCGCGGCCTAAATATACTTATAACACTTCAACCTGCATTCATAACGCACACACCACAACCAACACCATGCTTCCACAACCACTTCGCCCATATCAGTCAGCTGATCGCAGATTGGCTCCATCAACTCGAATCTGTATCATATGTCGGTCTACGTATGATTTCAGTTAAAGAAAGCGTATCCCAGAGTAATATCCAAATATTATCAGTTCTGAATAACATCTGAAGCCTACCGAAACGAAAATATGGAGATTTCTTTCTTCTGGAGTGAGACGCTGTGTAGTCTTGTCTAGACTACACGCTATCGCATCACAGAAGGTGAGGTTGTGAGAACTTGAAGCCTCACGAAAGCTATGGAGGCCAGATGTTACTCTTCCTTACCTGCCATTAATTAGGGCCTTGCTATGATCCCATCTACAATATTTCGAAGTGCTTTATTCCAGTATACTAATCTGGGACTGTCTGCAGATAGTCTGCAGCTCACGCTGGTTCCTCGTTCGCGGATTTTTCTACCATGAAGATGGAGACAGTACAGTCCTCCGAAACATCGGTTCAGACACGATCTACACGGTACCACATCCAAGAAGACGTCATTCTTCATAGTGGCCCTGAAAACCTCCAATCTTAGGTAGTCTTATATGATGAATATTGAGGTTCAGTGTTTTAAATACGAAGTTAAGATAGACACAATGAGAGTATATGGATATTGTGGCCATGGGCTTGGAGAGGACATGACATCGTTAAGACAAATATCGCTCGAAGTATTCAGATCACAAGTGGAACATGGAATATATGACATGTACCGAAACAACTCCGATTTTTCACTTTCATAGAGAATAACTCATCTATTGTTACAAATATTCGTGACTCTTGCTGATTGGATCTCTTTCTGACACCAATCAACCTCCCAACATTTTTAACTCTGCTGGAGATTGTGTCCTCCTTCCCTTTTCATTTCTTTATTTTTTTTTATAAGTTATAGGCTCCATATACATTTATACATCCACTCTGTTACCCATAGTAGTCTTTTTTATGCTTTGTAAATTCTTCCATCCACTCATCTTTCCTATTATATTTTTCATTCTCTCTTTTCTAATGCACCAGGAACGAATCTTCTCTGCCATGTTGCTCTCTTTAGACTCTGCATGGGATAATACGGAACATCAATCACGCCACGGTTGGCAGCCTTCGTCTGTTTTGTCTATTTGACAGCAGCAATATGGCGGCTTGTCTATATTCTGTGTAGAGTCCTAGGGAATATATGTCTGTTAGAAGTGAAAGATTTCTTTGCGGCATCCATCTTGTATCCATCAAGTCATGTCTGCTTTCTTGTGAGGATGGGGGTGGAGTGGATATGGTATGTAAGAAGTTGCTGTGTTTGTGGTATGCCTGTTTCATGTCATGACGTTTTTTATGCAGCAGAGAATCAGAATTTTTAATGCTAACCTAGGCATCTGGCTGTTTCACTATGAGATAAGTTGGTTAATTTTATAATGTGTAAATGTACCGATAGAATTCACTTAAGTGTTATCTCCATGCTGGATGAATAATGTGAGTTAGGGTTTTGTGAATCTGAAAGTGACTCTTGGTTTATGTTTGGTCTACATTTCTCTGCATCTAAATTGCTTCTTAGGAACGGGTTCATCAGAGCATATGACCTTGAACATGAGGGATTTACTTATCTGTGTAGCCCACGGTTCACTGTTTTACAACAGGTTACCAAACAGAATATTCAGAGTTGGAATAAAAAAACATTAATAAAATAGGTCAATAGAAAGTAATTCCTAATTAAATTTACATAAATACAAATAGAAAACAGTGCAAAGATATTACAAACATACTTTCTCATATAATTTTTAGACCGTAAGTAAACCGCAACAATAACCTTATATAAAAGACACTATAATGTATTTAGTACACTAAAAGTGTTTGTTAAATACTTTAAAATGTCACTAAAATTATACATTCGTTCTTTGTTGCAACATGTTTCGGCCACACGTGGACCATCGTCATGCAACATTTTTTTGTTATTGGGGAGACCACTGCACTGTTCACTTTGTCTTCTGTGCCCTTAGGCACAATGTTGTTTTGGCTACTAGTTTTTTCGTAGAATACTTCCATTGTATTCTCATATACGATTGACCTTGAAAATGATACCTTAGAAAAGAAATCATTCATTATAAGTTGTTAAATACCGAACAAGAACAAAATTCATCCTACCAGTAAAGATGAATTCTAAGAATTTACATTTCGCGTTTAGGGCCCTAGTACGCATACAGTTATTTTCCTGAAGACACCACTTATATAGTTTGTATGTAGCGAGATGGTATCCGGAGTCTTTTTAGAGAAAATCGTCATTTTGTGTTTTGGGCCCCATTTGAAGGGCTTCTGTTAATATGCAGCAGGTACCAACCATGACGGATAAATTTGTGATGTCGGATATACGATTGTATTAATTAGATCCGTCCAACCGTTCACGTGCTAGCGAGAGGCACATCCATTCATACATACATACATAAGCGCGCACCCCCCCCCTACACACACACAAACGCACAGGCATACAGACAGACGGCATTCTACAAACGACGTTTTCATATTCAGGAGGACTCGGAACCTACAAAAACAACTGCCTATAGTACGTATAGGGTGAAATAGAGTACAACACTGAAAACTATAAATTCAAATCTTGTAAACAGTAACCTTAAAGTAATGAACAGTCGTTTATAATTTGACTAAAATGTCCTGTAGCACCTAACAAATTTATAAAGTCTAATTTCTCTGGATTATACAAGTCACTTTGACTTATTTTAAATGCCAGAAATTTGTAACTTTTATTAAAGATTTCCTTGTTCGCAGCAAAATTTATATCTAGGTACTTTTATTTTTAATAGATATTTTCTTTACGATGTTTTATCCACTAGCATTATCATGGCTATCTATGAAAATTAATTATTATATTTCCTTGTTACATGCGTATACTCTCCAGAGAAATCAAGCAACCATAAAATGCGACCTTGAGATTTATTTGTTATGGTAAGAAAGGCAAAGATGGGCGTTTATGGGAATATGTAGTAAAGGCAGACCTAACAGAATTGATTAACCGTGAGCATGGAATTCAGGAAATGCAGTGTCCGTTAGCGAGTCCTTGTATGTAAAATAAATTTTTAAATTGTTTAGAATTAGACAAATTAGGCTTATGCTAGGAACTATATTTTCAATGATAATTGTATATAAGGTAGCGAACAGTATTGAAAACCTAAACTAGTAGCCGAATGGGGAACGCGGTAGCACCTCAACCACTACGCTACCGCTTGCCCCCCGCGATTTGCCCGAGATACTTTCTAATCAAAACGCTTACAGCACATTATCTCTTAAAAATTTTAAATCAACATTTAATACAAACAATACTTAATGTCACGATTTCTGTCTACTGCTAGATATGTAACTACTTTATAACGGTGTGTAGTTCGTTGAAAGTCAACCGACGTTTCGGAGGAACATGTCGCCTCTATCTTCAGGGTAAGAGACTATTTATGCTTTAAAGCTGGTTTCTCGCTTGGCTTATTCTTCGATCATCAAGATGGGGTCGAGATGTCCCTCCGAAACGTCTGTTGACTTTCAGCGGACTACAGGGCATTATATCGTAGAGGATAGAAACTCTGCATAACCACCGCTGTGAGAGCCTCAAATCCTACATAATACTTGTATTTCATGTTACAGTAATAACCTAAAAATACTGTTCATTTTTAAATGTTGAAGAACACGGAATTATAGATGGGCTCTTTTCTCTATGGATGTCGCTAGAGGAAGACTAGCGCAGTGTTTCTCGTATGCAGTGAAGTCATCCGAGTGTCGCTCAAGTGATTGGTTACGAAAATAGATCACGTGATACAGTGATGCCCCTCTCTCCTTTCAACAATGACTGTAATTTCCTGTCTTTGCCCCCTCTTCATCGTCTTCCTTCCTTTTCATACTCGGCAACTCTGTTATTCGTAGCCATCCGTGACTTGGAAACTAATCCCTTCTTCCTTACACCCTTTTCTACTGGTGAATTTTCTCTCCCTAACGTCAAAGTTTGTGATCGGCGCGTCAATTTTATCCCTTCTCTTGCGCATGGAACCTCATGCTCAAGGGAATATCTACAATGGGAGGGCGGTGGGTGGTCTCAGGGCTGCGACGCAAGAAGCTGAATGTGGCAACGAAGTGGAAACTGACTGTCACAGTACACTCTGTTTTTCACACACAAAAAGAAAAGCATCCAGCACAGACAACCGCTGGCGTGATAACCTTTTCTAATAGTTACACGAACAGAACTGTTTCAGACGGGGCTGGCACGGACAGTAAGTTATGTAGAAATAGGGCAGAAACGGTCGTGAAATGCGAGTATGTTAGGTGTTTTCGTGGCAGTTGCCTCGCGTAACTGAGACGAAAGCGACAGACGCCCCAGGTATGGTATGCAGTCTGCACTTACTGCCTGCATGTTTCTTTTCTCATACCTCTTAGTGCTTTTGTCCTGTGTAGGAAATTCCTTCACCCATTGCATAAGGTACTTTTTATGAAGAATGCCGTCTTCTGGGATGTGGCGCCGTGTACATCTTGTTTTAACCGATGTTCCTCCGAAACGTCTGTTAAAACAAGATGTACGCGGCGCTACATCCCCACATCCTTCATAGTCACCGTCGTGAAAACCTCAAATCTTATGAGCTACTTTTTGTTGAAGATTTTTTAATTAACATGAAGAGAATACATTAGAAATAAATCGGCATAAGTTTTAGATGAGTTCATTTGGTTCAGGATAAGTTCCAATGGTCTGCTCATGTGATCACGTTAATGAGTCTTCAGGTACCATAAAAAAAGAGATTTGTACCAGCTAAGCTACTGCTATTTTACCAAGAAAGTCATGATTTTTATACGTATACCCAATAATGTTTATAATATTCTGAGTTAATAGGATTTTTAAGTTCTGAAGTAATGAAAAGTTATATCTGTTGGAATATAACACACTGTAGCCTATTTTGAATTGCTTCATTTTTGGTCCGTTACACTATCAATTACAAAGTCAATAGAAAGTCCGTCGAGTGTGACAATGTTTTTAGGTCACTTATTTATCACATCTGCCTTACATGTTTCGGTTTAATAAAACCATCATCAGAGGCACATATTACAAACACATGAAAACACTGGCGTTGTTTAAATGTACACAGTATATATGCTGCGTGGACGCTGCTACAAATGTCGATGTGTAAAAGCACAACACTTGCTAGGAATATTGAATGCACGTTCAACTCTCGCATTCCATCCGAAATTGCCCTCAAATTAAACCGTCAATGTTAAAATATTTAAAAGTTTAAAACATTTGAAGTAAAATGTTAGGCTCCTCCTTGTTAATTCATCCCNCAGCCCAGCCTATACAACCTCAAGCTGACATCTCCCATCATCGGGATGAATTAACAAGGAGGAGCCTAACATTTTACTTCAAATGTTTTAAACTTTTAAATATTTTAACACTGACGGTTTAAATTGAGGGCAATTTCGGATGGAATGCGAGAGTTGAACGTGCATTCAATATTCCTAGCAAGTGTTGTGCTTTTACACATCGACATTTGTAGCAGCGTCCACGCAGCATATATACTGTGTACATTTAAACAACGCCAGTGTTTTCATGTGTTTGTAATATGTGCCTCTGATGATGGTTTTATTAAACCGAAACATGTAAGGCAGATGTGATAAAGAAGTGACCTAAAAACATTGTTACACTCGACGGACTTTCTACTGACTTTGACACTGTAGCCTGTTGAAAGTCAATCGACGTTTCGGAGGAATATGGAGATGGAAGAGGACATATTCCAGTGTAACGTCAGTTGCCTTTTAACGGGCTACATGCCGCTATATCCCAGAGCATAGAAGTGTTTAAAAACCAACATAAGGCAATTAAATGTTCAAAAGTATGTAGACCTGCCGAGCAGCTTATTGTAGCTGTAAGATCCGTGACTCAGTCGGGAGGTGTCTCCAGCGAATCTCGGGCGGCTACCTTGATTTAGTGTTTTATAAATTTCCCCACAGTATCCAGGTAATTGCCTGGGTATTAGATTACAATAGGCTACGAACTCCTTTCCAAATACTTACCTGTTCACCATTCATGATCATTTTAGACGCGTGTTATGTGGAGGTTGTTTCTGTCAATCTGCTTGTAACCTTCTATCTCCGCTTCGACCGCTTCGCAGATATTTTTAGCGTATTTTCCTTTTTTAAATATGAACTGAGGATTGTGAGATTGCCTTGCTGCCTGTGTGTCTCCGTAGCGCCTGAAAGCTGGAATAGTAGACACAGAATAGGCGGTCGTTGCTAGGCAACGACTCGGCAAACACGTTCCCGGATGAACGAATACGCACGCGACACAAGAGAAATTGTTGGACGTCGTGTCTTCTATGAATTCCGTATTGCATTAAATAGTCAGTATGTAGTGAAAGGAAAGCAGACGGTTAGATCTTCCCAGAACTTCTCCTTTAATGCACAAAATGTTGTCGGATGATTCCGATTTGAGCCACATTGAGCCGTAGTCCATTCAGATTCACTTAAGGCCGTAAATGGGCTTTCATATAGCTCTGTATCACAAACCGTTCTTCGAATTTTGGTAAAATTCATTTTGATCTTTGTATAACGCTAATCGGCCATTTTGGAATAGACCTACTGAACTATTTCAAAACCTACTTTACACAAGACAATAAATTGACTCCTTAATATAGATTACCCCATAAACCTTTTTAATAAATTTCTTAAAAATCAATATGAGCGTCTTTCATTAAATATTTGAGGGCAGTTTCGATTTTCATCCATATTAATTCATGAGAGAAGACATAACATAAGGTCATAGATGAACTTATACAGTGCGTACAATCAAGTGCGCGCCGCGGCTGCAATTTGCCGTGAGTCATACCACCGCAGAACGGATGCAGTCGCGGGGAGGAGCTGCAACTCCTCCCGGCGACTGCATCCGTATACTGCATCTGTATAAAGAGGCCAGCTATAACAAACTACATAGAAAGCCATTGGGAATTTTATGCACAGCGTTATGTAGCGGGCCTACATCCTTCTCCATCTTGTCTTATTATATTCTATGCTGCATAACCCTGTCAGTTACTCAGGATTGTTAAATTAACAATTTCCAAGAAAGACATTTTCGTGTCATCTCTAGATCATCTGTTTAACTGGCATATTCGCTGATGTGTGTCTGTTCAGATATCTGACAGAATATCTTAGCTTAGGGCTTAACCCACACTACTTACTCTGCTTAATTTTTTTAATTCACTTAGTGGGGGTTGGAGTCCAACTGGGTCCACTCGGCACGGCGGCCACTGATTGGCCTATTGTAGCCTGCCCCGGGTGATTATGATGATGGAGAATTTGGTAGAATGAAGATTGGCAGGGAAAACCGAAGTACTCGGAGAAAACCCGCCCCAGAGCCACTTTGTCCACCACAAATCCCACTTGACCAGACACCTGAATCGAACCCGGGCCGCCGCCGTGGGAAGCCAGCGACTCACCGCTTGAGCTATGGCGCGGCCTACTCTGAATGCTTGCTTTTGAATATATGATGATTTGTAATGCTAGAACACAATTACTCTGCCTTCCAAGTGATCCTACTGTTGAACCGGGAGCAGTGCATGCCACATTTCTCGGGAAGAGTTTGTGCTCAGCTCCGCAAAGAACGTCACTGACCAGTGTCCAGTGGCAAGTAGTCCACAAGGTCGGGCTGAAGCTTTTTGTTGCCGTGTCACGCTGCTGGAATGTGTGAACCCTCCAGCCACTAGAATTCACACGGCCCTCCGCCTTAGGAGTGTTCTTAATAAGTTAATTTCGCCACTGGTAACTTTTAACAACCCCCAGGATCTTCATTTTCTGCTTCGTGTTTTGTATCATGTAACAAAGGTACGTGTATAATCATAATTCAATTTCATCTAATTTCAATTTTCCACTAGGTTTTAACATTTTAACGATTTAAATTTAGCATACATTACAGAGAGAACCCACACGAACCTTAGACTTAAAATTGACATTTAGATCATATTACTGACAAATATACAAAAAAGAAAAAGTGGATCCATTTTAATAATTCAGCAAAGACTTATGAAATTCGTAAAAGCCACCTGATGATGATATTGGCAGATCGAAACGTGTAGTGAGATGAAGATAAACTAACCCAATATCGGTTTATAATCAGTTGTTGTGTTGGCGGTCCCTAAGTATCCCTCCGTATTCCCGTCGCGGGCAAAGTAATTTCTTGAACTTGGGAATCGAGATTAATGAACTGACTGCTGTTAAGTTCTCGTGATAAGGTGGTAAGGGGCAAGAACTTTCGTGACGATTCACTTCCTTTTGGGACGTGGCGAACTGCGATAACGATGAACCAGAATACACAGAGACACATCTGAGAACAGAGCAATTTTCATAGCCACCACCTTGAGACTTTGCATATAATATCTTTCCTTATGTTTTAAATACTTATTCACAAATTTGTACAATATTTTTTTCAGGAATGAATTTGAACATCACAGTGAAGGAAATACATTAAAATAATCTCAAGACTGCCCATAGATTTTGGATGTTTGAATTAAACGCGATATTCGCGCAGATGACGGCCATAAGGTAGCATAGGAATTTACAAATATATCATTTGGTATCACATTATTGTGCATACTTGTTCGATGGCTTTTAATAGGAATTTTGACATTAAAAGTAAGGGTGACTATTATTTTTGACATTTGAGTCTTCAAAAACGAATTCTCGGAAAATGCGTCTGTGTTTATCAGCGCATGTGATGTAGGAGAGTTCTGTGCTCCCTTGAACCCGTTAGGAAGTACTACCCTCAGGCACTGGGCGACGGCGGTCCAGCTGTCGACACTACATAGATATCTCTAAGGAGCCGACCTGAGTAGAACATTACCCCTTTGCATGCAATGTCGGAAACAGATTCAGTATCCGAATGTGCGAGGAAAAGCTCAATATGATGGGTAATGTATAGCATAAAAATCATGACTACTGTTATGCACCATCTTAACAAACTTAACTAATGACATTATTCGGTATAAATTGCCTTAATTTTATTTCCGATAGCCTATTCATTGATGAATTTTTGTGACAGGTAACTGATATAGCCGGGTTTCTACTTTTTAATGTGTCCGTATGCTTCATTATTTATTTTTTCGGGATTACAAGACTTTCGAAGTCATTAACCTGAAATGACGTCCCAACCAAAAGTTTCCAGTTTCATTTTCAGTGAGCAGAGCGTACAGTAAGTGAACATTGGCGGAAAGTGAGAAAGAGATAGAGAGCATGGAGAGGAAACGAGGGGAGTAGCGAAAAATCGGAAGAGAAGGAGATACAGTGATGGAAATAAGAGGGAAGGAATGTACAAAACTAGAGAGACAAGAATTATGATCTGGGTGGTGAAAATAAGGGTAGAATGAAAAGGGGAGGAGGCGGATATGGTTGTGTAAGGGGTGGAGGAAGGAGGGCTAGTATTTTTTAAGCTCAGTAGTACGTATTGCTACTTTGCTTGGGTGGTAGTGGTTGCGTGTTTAGCACTGTCTCTCTTATACAATTCGGTCTCTCTCTCCTAACTATACTGATGTTCCCAGTGCTGACAGTTCTGGTACCTCCTGCAGCAGTAACATACACACCACAAGCAGACGTGTGAACGTTTGACAGCACACCAGCAGAAACGCGCGTTAAGAAGGTGGAACATTACAAGTGCTTTCGTGACTCGTAAAATTTCATATATAGTTTTATATTTTCTCATCCATTCTGTTTCTGTGTCGAAGAAAATTATTACATCGCATAAAATGTCTGTTATAACAGATCTTAAGATTCGCTGTAATTGAAACAGTCTTTAAATACAATAATGTATTGAGAGGGATTCTGATTAATATGTGTTTTATTATTCTTTCAAAATGAACAAAAAATACATTATGACAGAGAATGTCGAATATGCAGTCTTTATTAAATTATTTTTCTCTGAAGGACTACTAAAATGTAACCTGTAATTTGGGGAACTTAAATTATACCGGAAGAAATGTGTTTGCGAAATTCTGATTTAAACATGGAAATTTATCAAAGTGAGAGAAGAGAGCCTGTAGTGAAATTGTATAGTGTGCGTCTTTGACATTTCAAGACATGGTTTTAAATATGTGACTGTGCTCTTAGAAATTGATAAAACTGGTTCCGGTAAGGGAACAGATGGTGCTTGAAGGTGACTTTATACATATAACTTATTATAAGTTTAACTTTTATCGTTTCCACTTAGTAAGTGCGTGGAAGGAAGGACAAATAGAGTGTGAACTCTCGTAAGTTTGTCAAGATGTATAAACATTCTCCTGTCTGAATAATGTGGTATCAGTTTCAAGGTACGTGACTCAGTGATGGCTATTACATGTAGCTTAGTTAAGTAGCATATGCTGGCCGGGCGGAGAACATGTTTCACTCAGTGAATGGATCGGAACTAATTTGATTAAAAGACTCTCTGTAACAACTCTACTTGAAGTTGGCATACGCGGCAGGGAATTTCAGAACCTGTTTTCGCGTTCCAGAATGTTAAAAGCTTATTTTTCTTCTTACGTTTATATTGTTCATTAATAGTGAAACGGAGGCGTGACTTTATAGGCCTACGTAATAGCCATTAGCTGCCCTCAGCCAGCGCAAGAGTCAATGCAGACAAATCTGTCTTTCTACTTCGTAATGGTTATTTTGCACATTCACCGAGTGCCATATGACGTTCAGAAAATGAGGCAGTCTGTACATGTTCTGCCATATGGGTCCGATAGTTGTATTTCATTGTTGAGGCAAACATTTCCCCAGTAGATGGAGTTCAATTGCTGGTCATAATTTTTAATTTATTTTTATTTTAAAACCAACGAGTTAATCTAGATCATGGATATTTCACTGTGTTCCGAGGGCCATATCCGGCTCACGATAGACGTGTTTTGTGTGTTGTAGTGAGCAAAGTATTAGGGATCTTTTCCTTGTTTTGTTGTTTATTTAACGACGCTGTCAGTAGCTCAGACAGTATAACGGAAGACTGTATGGAAGGAAGGAGCATACCCCTTATTTGAGGCACCATCCTGGGATTTGCCTTCAGAAGGGGTTTGACAAGGAAAAACTGCGAAAACGCTAAGCAGGATAGCCGCTGTCCCTGGCGAGATTTGGAACCGGGATCTCCCGAATACAAAGCAAGAATATCAGCCACTCGATCGCGAACTTCGGTTTGCCCTTCCTGCATGTCACAAAATTAAGGATCTTTTCTCTGTGAGCTTTCTTCTCAGAGACTGAGAACGGGATGGATAGGAGTTGTACCTTATAGGCATACAGCAATAAGAATAACCTGTGGACACTACAGTAAATGATAAGTCTTGGTATCTGTTTTACAGTTTCTTAATCATATGGACAGCCGCTAGGACTTCTTTGGCGCGGGATACGCCCACTGCAAGGCAGCTACATACCCAGGAAAATACAAACACAGAATGAACGCAAACATCCATGTTTCTAGTGGGATTCGAACCCATGACCCCAGTGTTTGAGCGGGCGAAGACAGTTCATACCCAAGACCGCGCGGTCACTGTGATCGGCATTGTAGGCTTATTATCTGATAGGAATTAGTGATGTATTTCCTATAATTTATTGTTTGGAGCATGTCATTTGCATTATTATTAGCCAACTAAGTAAAGGGAGCAGAGTTCATCTTCAGAAGCCGATATC
>NW_019718619.1:2661553-2902858 GCF_002891405.2 Cryptotermes secundus | reverse complement strand
CCACTGTGCAAAAAAGCCCCCCCCGGCTCATGTGATGTGTAGAATCTAAAGGTTCATTGCCATGTTTATGATAATCCGCCAATAGACCCCACTCTGAGACAGTTGGATTCATTCTACAGATTTATAAACACGCGTATTTCTCCAAGATAGTTTCTGTAACAGCGCCCCATGCACGTCCCTGCAGGTGATATTTTCCGTTTGAGTTTTCTGGCTGAATCATATATGCATTTTCCGTCTTCCTCGTCCGTTGTTTAGGCTGTGCCAGAAGTCCACACACTTGATGCAGCGTTTTATAACATGCCACTTCTTCAGGGTGAGGAAGCTGTCACCCCTCGCCCAACTACCAGGCTGCAGCAATGCAACTTTTCGGCTCCCCCTCCTCCGTTATCATCATCATAATCATCATCATCACCAACACTACACAGATTAAATGTTATGAATAATTTTCTAAAGGAATAATTTTATAATGTTATTTTTGTATACATTCTGTATATAAAACTGTGACAGAGGGGGAACTAATACAACCGGACATAAGGGCAGAACGAAATTTTTTGCATTTCAACCTAGGGGTAAGGCAAGGAAATGGAAAGGTCAGGATTAAATTACTTCGCATTATTGTTACTGTTGACAGAATCTAACTGTTACTTATTAATCTAAGAACTACCAAGCCAAATATGTTCCATACAACATGGATTGAATTTTAATCAGATATCATAAAATTAAATGTATACACTGGCGACTTTACTATGCGCGTAACAATATTCTCGATGTATGTCGTGCTCAGGAGAAGGAATGAACCTCTGTAGGGGAAGAGGAAACTGATGATTTTGAAATTCACATGCGGCATAAATGGCAGTGAAGGACGAAGCAGTCGCCGACACTCAGTGTCTTGCTACGTTGCTCAACTGAGAAACTTAATGGCAGATGACAATCGCAGCATACCAACGAAAATTACTACCCAATTTAGTGACGGCCTGATTAGACAGAGATAAACATATGGAATGGACCTTTGAGATGTGTGTAGTGGCTTCCGAAGCGTAATGTACAAGACTTTAATTGTTATTTCAGGTTTTTTTCAGTCAAGAGCCCATAAACGTTGGTTACAACAGCAGTAATAAAAACTGAATACGTGAAAGGAGCTCCATAATCACAATTCATGTGCTGACTGCCCGCGAGCTCTTACTGTTAAGTATTTCAGAACTAATACATAATTACACTGACTTAGTGGACCTGAGTTCTTAAAAATCTAATACTCCTTCAGATAGAAAATGAATTTCCCGGGGTTTATGGGACCTAAGGATTACTCTTCATGGTCACAGAAATCCAATTCATATTTTCAAATATATTTTTTATTTGATATTAATATCCTCCTGTACATATATTATATGTGTGTCTAGATCTCCTGAGGGGTAGACTATGCTCCCTACTTATTTTCCAAGCAAATTTGATTTGCATCTCTCATCTCTCCCCTGTGTGTTCCGTGCCTCTCCATTTTCAGTATCCCCAATTTGATCGCCATAGTCATTCGTGCAGTATACAAATTAATCATATTCCTTAATTTAATTAAATAATTCCCCTGTTATGAAATAGGAAATATTGTATAGGCTACATATTTTCTGTTATTTTCTACATGTGGTTAGAATAAGTTGATAAAAAGATAAAGCTATCCCTGTAACAGGACGCGAAGGTCTGTAGTGTTGTCAGACGTCAAGGCTACCACATTTTCTTTAGGCAGTCGGCTCACAAATGGCGGTAAAGTTGTCAGCCTTACTCACCGGCCGCTCTTTACCCTCCACGAAGGTTCCTGGTACTCATTTCTGTTAGAGGTTGAGTCGAACCTACGGCCATAGTGCGGTTGAAAGGATTAGGCAAATTGAAAAAATCCACCTCATCGGGACTCGAACCCGCAACCTTCCGGCTTGTAGAATAATGCCTCAACCAACTACGCTACCGCTTGCACAATAAGGTGATTTCAGAGTAAACAATGTTTATGCCTCTTCATGTTTCAGATTATGCTAAAGAAATTTATATCATTGATTGTCTAAGAAAATCTCTCACTCTTTGGTACTGAAGCTTCCTTTCAAAATTTTCAGCTGAAAAGAAATTCCCCGCCATTATGGAACCTAAATGTCTACTCCACTGGGCTGTAGCCAGAGCCGCTTTTATTCGTAACATATTTACGTAAGCTGTGTTTAAGTTTCTTAATGTCATCTATGCCTAAGTAGGTTCTACGTTTCCCACTCATGTTATTGTTCATCCCAGGAATACTAGCTGGGGAGTAACAGTTACAAAACTCGTACCCTAGTTTTGTTCAGTCTTTTTTTTTTTTTTTAATTTCAACACTTCTTCTGAAACACTCTCGATATATACAGTACTTCACTCAATAGGCCGCCAAATTAAGACTGTACAAACAAAATCACGAACTGTAGATATAAAGCTCTGATATGCCAGTCAGCAAAGAGCATTTTAAGTCATAATTTTATGTTCCTAGAGGTTTTAGACTTGTGACAAGGCATGTTCTGGGAGACTTACTTACCTTGACATTCTCATTATGGGGCAAGTTCAGTCGCGTCAGGGAAAGCATGAACACAGCTGATGTGGATTGAAGTTGGAAGTCTGCCCTCCCCCCCTGCCTACACTGCGCATCTCCCACCTCCATCCACACCTGTAACAATTCGTGAACACAAAGAGAGAATTAATGAGAGGTGCAGTGTAAGTGGCAACTGGTGAGAGTGGCATGAGGTGAGTGTGGGAGACAGGTTCATTTTTTGCCTTATTTCGCATTGGTATATTTAATTTTAGTTTTATTTTTAAAATATACTTTGTTCATTATACACTTTGTTGACGAACAAAAATCCCTTCCTTAAAAAGACAGCTCTCGTTACATCTTGCGTACTGTATTAAGCACAGCCCGAGGCCCCACCAATAGCAATGAGAGACATAACGAAGGAACGTCGAGAGTACATATGGAGTCTTAGATGTCAATTTTTAGAAATTTTTAAGTAATATTGTTCGTAAAGTCGGTCACGGTAGTCGAGCGGTCTCAGGCATGCACTGTCTTCGCTCGCTCGAAAGCCGGGATCTTGGGTTCGAATCGCACTCAGGACATGGATGTTTAGTGTTTGTGTGCATATTTGAGTTCTGTGTTTGTGTACAGGTAGAGACCTTGCGGCGAGCTGACCTCCCGCCCAAGGAGTCCTACCGAATGTCTAAGATCTAGTTAACCAAAGTGAAACGGAGAATTTCATGGAGGTAGTCCGAGGCCAAAACTGGGGCTTTAGCGCCAGAAGAAAAAAAATTGTTTCGTAAATATGGAAAGAGATCATTTGAACTAAAAATGGAGACCTAAAATGACAAATAATCAATAATTAGGCTACTTTCATAGCTCCCTGAAATGATGTAGTAATAATTTTTTTTTATTAATAGGTCGCTTGGTTGCCGGTCACGGTAGCCGAGCGGTCTAAGGTCGCTTGGTAGGTTCGTTTATAGAGTGAGACAGGTTTAGAACGGTTTAAACTTGCTGGACTGCCTACGAGAAGCCATAACCATGGGCTTGGAAGAGCCTGCTATATAATTTTTCAATTAGTGTTCCTTTTAGGCAGAAATAACACTCATCATTGGTTACAAAGAAGTTATTATCTTTTCCGTTTAACTTTCCTCATTAGTATCAACATGAAAATGAGTCATCAAGCTGGTGATAGAGAACAGAGGTAGAGTAGACCGTGCAGGATTTTTTTTCCTTGGCACTACAGCCCCAGTTGGCCTAGGCCTACCTCCATGAACTTCTCCGTTCACTTCGGCTTTTCTAGATCTTACACATTCGGTAGGACTCCTGGACTGGTGATCAGCTCATCGCAAGGCCTCTACCTGTACACAAACACAGAAAAACGCACACACACAAACTAAACATCCATGCCCTGAGTGGGATTCGAACCCACGGTCCCGGTTTTCCAAGCGAGTGAAGACAGTACATGCCTTAGACCGCTCGGCTACCGTGACCGGCCCCGTGCTGGAATAGTATGCATTATATAGTTCCAGTTTGTTTTCCTATCCTACTAAGTTCCCAGAGGGGCACGCAGTAGAGTAGTTGGTTGAGACACTATGTTACATGCCGGAAGATCGCGGATTCAATTCCCGATGAGGTCATTGGATTTTTCAATTGACCTAATCCTTCCAGCCGCATTATGGCCCTGGGGTATACTCAGCCTCTAATAGAAATGAGTACCAGGAATCTTCCTGGGGTCTAAAGGGCAGCCGGCGCGTAAGGCTGATAACCTCACCTCCAGCTCTGAGCCGATTTCCTAGAAAATGTGAAAGCCTCTACGTCCCAGAACCCTATGGGCTTCCACGGTCTGTTGTTTATTATGTTCCCAGAAGCTGGCTGTCAGACACTGAGAACAGTTAATTGTAAGAAAATATTATGAAAGAAATCCTGGATCTCTTTCATTAAACAGACCAAATGGTGTGACACTGAACTTCTAGAATATGAAGTTCTGTGTAATATAACTGCTTACAACCATATGCGCCTTCCTTATTGTGACACCTTTCGGTCTGCTTAGCCGTCATCATACTGCTTACCTGTGGCAATAAAAAGGGACGCATACATTTATGTAGTTGTACAGTTATTTAGAGTCGTGCCGGAGGAAACTCATGTATTAACGCTACTAAACACCACATGATCCTCCAATATAATATTCGGTGGCGCTTGTAATGATTGCATATCAGTGTTTCGCTTTGTATATAAGATATGTATGCATTCTGCTTAAAACAACTATTTATTCACCATTTAATTCGCTGGGGCAGTCTTCGATGTGCAACTTCCTGTCGTGTTCTTAGACTGGTTGTGTGTTTTGTAGTCATGCGTCTTAGTTCCTTCTGCAATATGTTTCGATCTTGTAAGGTCATTGTCACCTACATTACATGGGTAGTTACTGCACTGCACTGTTTTTAATTCTTTGTTCTAAAACATTGTTAAATCTTTGTTAAAGTAAGCCTCAATTATTGCTGAATTTTGTTTAACTTAATTACAAGCTTTTTAATTTATAATCTGATATTTTATATTGCTAGTTGTCTATACGCCGGTCACAGTAGCCACTCGGTCTAAGGTGTGGACTGTCATCACTCGCTTGAACGCTGTTTGCGTTTATACTCTGTGTAGGTAGCGGCCTTCCGAACGACTGATCCCCAGTCCAAGGAGTCCTACCGACTGTGTACAGATTAAGAAACTAAAAAAAACGTCCAAGATCCACAAGTGCTGTAGAGCCATAGATAGATTGTTAGTGCTCTATACTCCTTTGGATCGTAGTGTGAGTTGTGTTTGGAAACTTCTTATGGAACTGAGCGGCTGTGTTGCTTACGAGGTTGATGTTCAGCATGACGTAGTAATGTGTGGTTTTCGTGGATGGTGAATCGTTACTGCACCTGTTGATGATCTTATAAGGACACATGTTGTAACACAAAGAACTGTAATATATGCCGGCGTATCACACCACGAGTCTACGAACACGATAATAAGTTGCACCCCCGAGACTGCCCCTGAGAATTAGATGATTAACCATTTCAACAGGGTGTTTAAATATATTATTACTTAATTAGCATATCATTTGTTCCAGATGAGGGAAACCGAGGAATTTCTTGCGATAAGTGTTGATTTTTTCCCTGCAAGTTAGAATTTACAAAAGATTAGCTAAAAATATATTTCAGGTAATTTACATCTGAGTTGATGTGTTGCAGTTTAGTGACTTATCCTGAATATTATTAAGCGAGAGAGCGTTTCTGAGCTTACCTGGAGCCTTTTTAAGATAAAATAGCTAGATCTTTGGGTACACAAACTAATTTAGGATAAAGGTATTTTGAATTTATGTGCAGTTTTAATGAACCATCTCCTTCCATGGTGTAGATACTTCCTGAGAATTTAATATTTTCTAAACTCATCAGGGCCGTACCCCACTCCCATTTTTATGGGACCCGAAATTTCATTGTTGTGTTTACAATAACCCGCCACTGGACCCTATCCTATGTCACTCAAGTTCAATTCACACGTTCGCGTCCTACATAATATTACCGTCTTTTCATAATTTCCAACTGTTTTTTCTTATTTCCACTGTCTGTGCTACATGTTTCTCATATTTAATTATTGATTTCTTCAGCCTAATGGCGCCCAGTGAGTAGTGGAAATTATGTAATTTTCTGTCTTATACTTCCTTTATCATACGTACAAATATTGTCTTTAGCATAATTTCCTCCTATTTTAAAAAGTATGTTTCTTTGTTTACTGGCGTGATCAGCTATGTACAGTTATTTAGGATTTATTGGCTACGTAGGATTTGAGGTACTCACAGCGGTGATTATGAAGATTTTTTTTTCTGCTGGGATATAAAGGTGTGTGGCGCGTTGAAGGCAAATTGAGGCTTCAGAGAAACGTGACGCCTCCATCTTCAGAGCCGAAGTATAAGCCAAGCAAGAAGCTGTCGTGATGCAGGTAGCAAGCAGAGCTTGGGCTGCATCATGATCACTTCACGGAACTGAGCCCTTCTTAAGGGGCTGTCAGTTGTGGTTTATAGAACCCGAAGGTTCATTACCGTGTTCACAAGAGCCCTCCACTCATTCCTATCCTTAGCCAGATCATTCCAATCCATACCACCCCATCCTATCTCTTTAAGATCCATTTTAATATTATTCACCCACTTGCTTCATGGTCTCCTAGTGGGCTCATTCCTACTGGCTTTCCCACCAGTATCCTATTTTACAAAAATGATTTTATTCTACAATCTGTAGATGATACGTAAAATTTTAATTGTAAACATCGATACCACTTTCGCTTCTACGTCATAGGTGTGATGAATGGTAATGGATTTTTATTTCAATCAACGAAAAATCCTCGCTCTTATAAGGTGCCTACTGTTGGCTTAGGTCAGAATTATAATTGTTTTACTCTTATTAAACCAGATAGAAATTGAGGAAGGGAATTAAGACGACACTAACTTCTCCGATGTCCTCAATTGTGACATTTCTATTAAGCTTAGAACACTGCCGTCACTTCAGCACGTTAAACGTGAATAAACATAAAGTTCATTTAGTTAATTCAGAAGCACTCGTCACGTGACGTTCACCTATACGTCACGCCGCTAATTTGCAACAAGCTTCATAAAGAAAAGGTAAGCAGAGGGTAAAGGACCCGGCAATAAATATACGTAAGTTTTTAAACGCAAATAAATCACGTCTTGTTCTCTGCCAAGCGTCCATAACCGAAACGTTGGGAGCTTAACGCACGTGTGGCTAATGCAAAAAGCGTGACAGTGTACCCATGTTAACTTCTACGTACTTAACAAAATTGGAATATTCGTATTAGCATAAAAATTGCTGCACTGCTGATAAAGGGTTTGATTTATTTGGAGACTATGAACACGGAACCAGGAGGCTGTTTGTTGGGGAAATGACTGATCAATGTAGGCCCACTCTGTCCCCCCTTCTACCCTTTCTAGGGTCTGAATTCAGCGGCAGAACTGTTTTAAAGCAGCCTCTCTGATCGCTTTGTTTGCGGCGATACACACATAGAATTCAATGAAATTTGCAACACGAAGAAACGTTAAATTCACTTTAACTCCTCCAATGTCTTTTTGATATTACAGAATGTCCCATATTTTCTAAGTAAGGAATGCGTATAGGATATTGGTGGGAAAGCCAGAAGGAAAGAGACCACAGGGAAGACCAAGGCGTAGGTGGGTGGACAATATTAGAATGTATCTTAGAGAGATAGGATGGGATGGTATGGATTGAATAGATCTGGCTTAGGATAGGGACCAGTGGAGGGCTCTTGTGAACACGGTAATGAACCTTCGGGTTCCATAAAATGCTGGGAAATTCTTGAGTAGCTGCAGAATTGGCGGCTCCTCCAGAAGGGCTCAGCTCCATGAGTAAGTAAGTTAGTAAGATACGGTGCACATAGTGGCGCTGGTGAGGATATTCTCCGGATGCTTCTGTTTCCCATGCCATTTCTCACTCCACCAACTGCGCCATATTCATTAAGCATCATATCACCGACTTTACATAGTCTAGATGCTGAGTGACTAGTTAAATAACAAATTTAAACTTAAAATCTGGGGCCAGAAGCAATAGTTGAGTTTTGACATAGCTGTTACTGTAGAAAATACGTCCCACGTGTCCAGCATTCACTCTGACGCAAACGCGTAAAGGTTTTGACAGTCCAAGACAATGGAATGATTTTTATCACGTAATATTACTGTATGCAGTGACAAATTGCTCTTCAAGTTTCTATTGCTTCTGGATTAAGATGCGCCGAGAATTATAAATATTGTAACGGATTTGATTAACGCATTGCCAGGCAACGGCTCGGTAAACACATTCCAACGCATTACAATGGAAATTATCTCAGTGGGCGAATGTTATAGCTCTTTGCTAGACAGCAGTCAGTGCGTCAATGATCTAATTAGGTAGCAATCACGTCACTTATGTTTTCTACGTTGTCCGTGCGGATGTGTCATAGCTTAGATTAGTTCAGTGCAGTTGGTAGTACAAGGGTTATAACGGAGCATGTCCTTAGTGAATTCTGAAGATCAGTTGAGTACAGATTAGGACAGAGGAGTGCAGAGTGATTGAAGACGAAATAACAAGAAAACTTAATAGTGATTTGAAGTGCTAGTTTCTGTGTTAAGATCCGTTGCCGTGAGACGACTAGTGAAGACAAAGAATTCTAGTTGGTGTGCAACGGTAAACTGAAAGTGCGAAGAATAGCTATAACGTTATAATTGAGCGTGATTAAGAGAACTTGTAACAACCGAAGTGTCAATAAAGCCAATCATCCAATCTAGAACCCGTCATTTTCGACACACAATATTATTATGATTAAATGATTTAGAATAACATTTGTGAACAAAAGAAGTAATTGGACTGGTCTGAGAAATCACCATTTAGTGGTCAGGGAACTTTTATGTAGTATAGAAATGATAGGTAGACCTATGTGATTTAATAAACAGCGTAGTTTGCCAATTGCAAATTTTATTTAAAAAGGGGAACGGTAAAGTAATCCATGCCCTGAAAACTTATGGGGTAATGGAGGTATAGCTCCACCATTCTCGATCTCGTCAGCAGACAGAGGTGAGTGGTCAGCTTCACTCACTACGTACTTGAACCCCGGGAATGAACCCCTGTATCCACTGTATAGGGGGGTGGGTGGGCTTCGGAACCAGTGAACGCTGTGGATTAAAGGACAACCTCTTGGCCTGCGGGAGTTGAACACAGGTCGTCAAGCCTATAACCCGTGGCTGTATCGACTGAGCTATGGAAGTACAATAATGTGGCAGTGCAGCCCGGATATGAGGTACCCGGATATTGCCAAATCCGGCTGATGTTATGTTGTACTTGAAACAGATGTTCAGGATGTACTGCTTATCTCGGCAGGTATAGTAGAGAGGTTCAGTTAATGCTATGTATCAGATTAACTTGTCATATTCTAAAGTCACGAACGCGGGTGGACATTGAGCACGGTAACCTCGCCTGGGCAAGTTTGTGGGAAGCACCGACGACACTCGTTTGGCTAATCATATTTCTCATCCGCTTATCAAAATTGACAGTGTGACTGTTGAGTTGAGTGCGCACGCGCGAACGTAATCAGGGATTCTTACTTCAACTGAGATTTCGCCAAGTCCCGCCTACGGAATATATTTAAGTCGATGTTTTCGGTGACATGGGCAGTTATAGTTCTTCTGCGATATCAACTGCTAGTTACTCTACCGCGACTTCTTCGATTTGCACCTGTGACTGGTGTTTCTGCTTGCACTTGTTCTAAGTCTCGCAATTTTACTTCTATGATCAGTACCACAAGCTCTTTTAGAAGGTAAAGCTGTCCCCATAACAGACTGTGAAGGCCCCTAGGGTTGTGAGATGTCGAGGCTCCCCCATCTTCTAGACCAGTGTTTCTCAACCTTTTTAAGCCCAGGGACCAGTAACATGTCTGAAAAAATTCTACGGGCCACTGTTATGTAGGCCTATTTTTTTAAACCTATGTGATATTACCAACATTTGTGACATACTATGCCATTTATAACATAATAAATCTAGAAGCATGTTCTGAAGACATATGGAAACATAATTAATTAAATTGGAAGTAAACTATTAAAAGCGAACCATCACTGAACAAAGTTTTAAATTTTATTAAACAAATAAAGAGTATGATATAATTAACATTTACTTGCTTATTTAATTTTAATTTGTTTTGGTTGAATAATTTTGAATTTAATTTAATTTAAGTCTGTTTGCGGACCACCTGTCCTATCATCGTGGACCACAGGTTGATAAACGCTGTTGTAGACAGTAGGTTTACGGATGGCGATAAATTTGTCAGCCTTGCTCGCCGGCCGCCCTTTACCCTCCAGGATAATTCCTGGTCCTCAGTTCTGTCGGAGGCTGAGTCAACCCCAGGGTCATAGTGCGGCTGAAAGGATTAGGTTAACTGAAAAAAATCCAATGACCTCATCGGGAACCGAACCCGCGACCATCCGGCCTTTATCAGTGTGCCTCAACGAACTACGCTACCACTAGCATTTGTGCTTTTAGTAAAGTTAAAACTGTTGTGGTAAGATATTGCAGGTATAAGAAAGTGACCATTAGCTTCTTCAGTTCACGTTGACCTGATCTGTGCAATTCCTTGACCTACACTGCGTCCACTAATGTTTCACACGCAACATGCCATGAGATAAATCCTTGCTCTGCCGAAACTATTAATTACCCTGCTGAGAAGCGGCCAATGATCACCGGCCGAAACATTGTTTGGCCACCGGCGTACTGTAATATATGGAAGCTTTACTCGTAACATTCCAAACAATCAACGTTTGCAACGCCATTTCTTATCGCGCTCATGTAGCTCTCGTATGCCATGCGTTCTGCGGCTTCATGGCGAACTCCCAACAAGCGATCAAAGTCAACTTATCATTGCTTTTTGTGTCAAATAAGTCATTGTTTAGTAAGTAATAAAAAGTGGTCTGTTTATTTATTGACCTATATAGACATTATTTAGAGAACACGTGGGTAAGACTTCTAAAACGTTCATTAAACAGCCATTTATTTCCATTGTGTACAACAACTTAAAAAGCCAGTGAGCATAATGTGTTGCATACTAAAAAAAAGTTGGCTATGAGCAGTGAACATAACGGCTACTGGCCTATACACAGCAGTTAACATATAAACAGAGTTCCAGAGTAAACCTTATTTCACTGGTACTAAAACAGTAGGAGACTATTATTATTTTAGTTTCTGAACATGCCTGTGTAGGCAGAAAGTTTTCAATCTAATCATACAGGTAGTCAAATCTAGCTTGGCCTTATATTTCTCTACGTCCTAATGCAAGGGATCAAATATTTTCTTTATTACGGAGGCTCAGGCATATCTGCCAGTCGCATTGACCATGATGACACGGGCCAATACTACGAGAGAAACGTTTCTGAACAATCTGACTCTATTACCCAAACCACTGCTTGTACGCCTAACTGAGCTGTCCCGACTCCTGAAAGTAATAGGAGGCTGTTGAAAACTCCATAATGTGGAGCTTCATAATTCTTTCCCTTCGAGAAATACTAGACACCCTCTGTGATCTAGTGGTCAGAGTTCCCGGCTACAGACTCAGAGGTCCTGGGTTCGATTCTCGGCGCTACCAGATTTCCTGAGAAGTAGTGGGTCTGGAACGGGGTCCACACAGTCCCGTGATGATAACTGAGGAGCTATTTCAAGGAAATACCGGCTCCGGTCTAGAAAACCAAGATTAACGGCCGTGGGGATCCGTTGCATTGACCACGTGACACCCTATATTGGCCAAAGTTGGCACTAACTTCGCCGACAAGCGGTCGTTGCCCGGTCGGTATATTTCGCTTGCGGACTACAAGCTACGGAGTTTGCTTTTCGCGAAATACTATTATTGTGATCAAACCAAGGAGGATGGCGTGACACGGAGAAATCAGAAAGGCATATACCTAGATAGTTTTGGTCAGAGAATCTCAAAAATAGGCCTATAACAGTAGGATGTATATTGGATTCATCTGGCTTAGAATGTGGATGAGTAATAGGCTCTCACGATCACGATGATGGACTGAGGACTGTTACATGACAAGAAAAATCTTCATCAATGGAATTCATTAAAGATGTTGTCCTATTTCAATAAATTGCTACATTCTTAATAAGTACTATCGTGTGGGATATATCGCCGTGTTGTCTTTCGCAAGTCAACCAACTTTTTAGAGGAACATATCCCCTACATCTTCAGGGCCGAAAAATTGTGCTTTCTCGTTGGTGTCGTGCGCGGTTTATCTTTCTACTCTGAAGTTGGAGGCGTTATATTCCTCCGAAACATTGGTTAAGTTTCAGCTGACTACACGACGTTATATCCCAGCAGTTATTTATCTTCATAACCATCGGTGTGAAAACCTAAAATCCTACTACATTCTTCATTTAGGATCTTGGAAGATATTTGGAGAACATACGTATTTAGTAGAGCTGGCACAAAATTCTTGACTTTCTCAGGGAAGAACAAGAAAAGCAGCCGCTGCACCGGACCCTGTCTTAACGTTTACTGAAGTTGAGTAACCTATCAGAGTATAGAAGACGTTAACATTCTGTAATGATGAGGCCCCGGTCGAGCTGCGTGCCAAGAAGAGATTTTGTTTCCAACGGCAGAGGGTGCGACTTTCCCATTAGGGTAAGTTGTAGTAGCGTGTGACATTTTATGTTTTCGTCGCTCGGGTAATCAAGATCTCTCTGTATTTCGACTTCATTTCCCTTTTCTATGTTTTGTTCTTTCAGTTTACTAATGGACCCACTTCCTTTATTGCTCAGCGTTATTTTATGTACATTGTCCCTTGCTTTTAATTCTGAACAACATGAATAGTTAACCCACTTCATGGTTTCTTTCTTGTTCTGTCTTTGTCCCTCAAGCAGCAAGAAATATAGGAACATGCGAAACCTAGAATCACTTTTCTGTTGTAGGGTAGAGAAAAGATCCTAAATAAAAATGTCGCGTACCATGAAATATGCTGCGAATAAGATAATTAGGTAAAAACATGAAATCTGGCGTTTCCAGAGCTTTTGTAGCAGGCATGACGTTTAATATATCTTTCTTTATGTGTGTACACACTTGTTTATCTGCAAGATTTAAAAGACGATAGTATAAGGTAAGCTTTCTTATCTCTTTCACCTTGAACTGCATGAAAAGAATGGAAGGATGAAATTATAAATATGAGCAGCTTAACCATATTTATGCTTTGTGTATTAATTTTCAGTACAATGGAAAGAGAGATTAATTTCTAGTGAATTACTTGGCAGCACTACATACAAGCAGTTTGACTAATAATAATAACAATAATAATTATAATAATCTCTAGATACAATGATTATGATTATTAATATTAATATTATTAGCAACTAATAATTACTGTTAATGTTTATTGTTAATTATTATAGCCAGTTATATCCATTATTTTTGTTGTTGATATTCTTATTGACGCGATATATAATATTATGTTCAGTAAACCTGAATATCTGATAACTGTCTGTTATTTATTCTAATTTAAAGTAATAGCTCTAAAATTTAGTTAAGGTGACGGGCAAAAATTAACATAACTCAGACTACTTCAGTCCCCGATCACAGTGGCCGCGCGGTCTGAAGAATGAACAGTCTTCGTCCGCTCGAACTTGGGGTCGTGGGTTCGAATCCCACTCGAGGCATGGATATCTGTGTGCGTTTATTCTATATTTATATCTTTCTGTGTATAGGTAGCGACTTTGCAGTCGGACCGACTGCCTGAACAACTACTGTAACAGAAACCGAAATTTTAACACCACTGGTACCGCCTCCATGGATAGATTTCAACAAATTTTCCATCTAAAAACCAGTTCTCCCTATTTTACTTTTCCTTTTCCCTCTTGGTCTTTCGAATTTCCCGTCAGTAATTTTGTGTGCATTTTCGGTCCCTTCATTCTCGTTCCGGCGTATCGAGCTCTTTATGAACTGTTAACATAGGTAACTTAGGTTGAGATATTTTTTAGCATTTCGTATTCAGTACTTATGTAGCTCAGGAGACCCGTGTATTCTTCTCAATCATTACGATCCCTAGTAGTTACTAATAACTATGGGCCGCCCCATAGCTCAAGCGGTTAGTCGCTGGCTTCCCACCGCGGCGGCCCGGGTTCGATCCCGAGTCTGGTCAAGTGGGATTTGTGGTGGACAAATTGGCGCCGGGGCAGGTTTTCTCCGAGCACTTCGGCTTTCCCTGCCAATCTTCATTCCACCAATTGCTCCACAATCACCCTCACCTATCTTCTGGGGCTGGTACAATAGGCCAGAAGTGGCCGCAGTACAAGGGTCTTAGTCCACCCCGCTAGCAATAAAAAAAATTATAACTATTAAAATAAATGATAAAAAAACTCCCTGACTTTAGTCCGCAAGCGAACTATACCGACCGAGCGACCGCCGCTTGTCGGCGAAATTTAGTGCCAACTTTTGCGGATAGAGGATGTCGCGTGGTCAGCGCAACGAATCCTCACGGCCGTTAATTTCGGTTTTCAAGACCGGAGCCGCTATTTCCTTGAAATAGCTCCTCAGTTACCATCACTAGGCTGAGTGGACCCCGTTCCAGACCCACTACTCTTTACAAAGAATCTTGTAGAACCGAAAATCGAATCTGGACCTCTGGATCTGTAACCAGGAATGCTGGCCACTAGACAGCCTAACTATAACAAATTTAGTTTTATGGAAGATAGGCGAAAATGTATGAAGAGTAAGAAGAATTTATGTGACTTATCCGTCCCGTAATATCAGTGATGTGCAACCCGCGGTCCGCCAGTGTTCTTTGCATGAGGCGCACCTAAGGTGAACTGTACATGATACGTAATTCAGTTTTGCCCAGTTCAGATGGAGGCACTGTATAAATTCTAGTCTTTTTTGGGTCATGTGAGAATTGGAGCTATGGGTGCTTCAAATAAACTAATTGGCCATATGCAGAGTTAGCATTTTGCGTGGAATTATTTCTGTTTATTTTGCTAGTCGATGCATCGTTTCAGTTGTCACAGCTGTTCGCAGTTTGCAGTTTCGAAACAAGATGTTATTTTACTCAGTACCTTGTGCCTGCATATGCTTCCTTGTCTTCCGAGTTGCTTTATTAAAGAGACTTTCAAGGCAAACGCTTATAGTACAGTAACTCTCTGATGTCGTAGTTACTAAATGTGTACTATATATGAAACTGTTTACTTCCTTTAAACAACAGCACACCTATCAAAAGCGAAACGAAGACACTAAACGTAAAAGAATAAAACAATTTTGACAACAGTGGACAAAGAGATGTATTGTCCTGTTTATAATATAGTTTAAAAACAAAGCTACCTCTGTAACAGGCCGTGGAGACCCGCAGGGTTGTGAGATGTTGAGGCTACCACATTTTTATGACAGTCGGTTCACAGATGGCGGTAAGGTTGTCAGCCTTACGCGCAGACCGCCCTTTACCACCCCACCCCCCACATGAAGATACCTGGTACTCATTTCTGTTAGAGGCTTAGTCGACCCCAGGTCCATAGTGCGGCTGGAAGGATTAGGTCAATTGAAAAATGCAATGACCTTAACGGGAATCGAACCGCGATCTTCCGACTAGTAGCGTAGTCCATCAATAAACTAGGATGCCGCGTATATGTAAACAGACTGAAGGAGCGCCGAAACAGTACAACTTGAAACTGCATTTTGATACTAAATATTTAGATTTGGACGAAAATTATTTTGGAGAATTCAGCGTAGCTTCTCCAGATTATGTCTTGTTAGAAAGTTCTGTTTCTTCCGAACCGACCATTGAAGTGAGATTTTACATGCCGCTTAATTGTTAAATCGTCAAGGCCTGTGGGGCTTACTGAACGCAGTTTTGTGGAAACTTGTTTTTCTTCGCATCCCGAATCTTTGTTTCACAAACTACGCGACATATGTGAAGTAGCCAGTTTATTCCGAGTGAAAGTTCAGAGGATGTTCAAACTCAGTTTGCAAAGTTATTCAGCAGGACTATTGAGGATAGGACCCATACTGATGTAATATTTTTCGTTCAGAATTGCCTCAGGAGTCTCTTGCTGGAGTTACGATATAAAGTCACGTGACACATCTGTAAAAGTTCTTAATGTGCCAAGACACTGAACAGTTACAGTAGAAATTAAACATTATAAAAAGGCCTGCTTTTATGCCATGAAGCCAGTATTAGGTGTATCAGAGCATATCAAACTAATGTAGTCTGTAAGTACATATAAAGATTCATTTATGTCTGTCAACAGTGTGGCTCTTAAAGTGAACTGACATGAAAACTTGTAAGGGCATTTTAAACTTGATAGTACAGTATCTGTGTAATGTAAGAGCTGGAGTAGATAAAGACATCGAGGCATATCAGGCTCCAATGAATCTCCCAATCTACTCGTAGGCATCTTTGAAGACTTGCAAATAAAGTGGATTTTAAAGCAATATAATCTAGACCAAAATAAAAATGGCTGTACGTTAGGAGGTGTATATTTTCCATGCCAAGTTTTACAGAGTTCGGTCTGGTATTTTTGTTGATGTTATATGCGGAAGTAAAAAAAAAGATAGGCTCAGTTGGTTTTAAAAAATCTTTTCAAAACGAACTTTAAAATCGTACTTAAATTTCAATAAATTTTTCGTAGCTAGATTATTGTCTATAGCCCTAAACATGAGAAAATACAAGACCAAATATATTTGAGGTCTGGGACAAATGTAACAGAGCTAGAGATAGTCGAATTGAATATCTTACATAAGATAATACACGTTCCTCTAGGCCAGGCATGTCCAACTTCAAACAGGTTGTGATCGCCTTACTAGTGTCAAAACTGCCAGTGATCTATCACCCCCTCCTATGGTCCTACTGGTAAAATAACACGATACATGATGTTTGTCGTAAAAGCAACTAGTTACTGGGCTGTGTTTCTGTTGTCTGTAGATTCATCCAGTTGGAGGAAGAAAGCAACACAATTGGAAACAGCTTTCAGCAACTGTTCAGTTATGTTTCCATACATTATTTCTATTCGCCGCACAATTGTGTTTCTTGATAATTGAAGATCTTGAATAGTAGCTATGATCTCTTTCTTATTTTTAAATCCTTCAAGAAAACTATCAGCTATTTCAAGACAACTCTCTTTTCAAATTCCCCTTCAGTGAAAGATTTGCAATTTTTAACGATCAGATTGCTGACCTTGAAGGAAGATTTCGTTGCATTATTAGAAGGTGACCTGGGTTTTGCCATCAACTGTTGTTGAGCAGCTAATTTTTTAATTCTCTTAGTGGGGGGTGGAGTCCAACTGGGTCCACTCGGCACGGCGGCCACTGATAGGCCTATTGTACCTGCCCCGGGTAGTTATGATGATGGAGAATTTGGTGGAATGAAGATTGGCAGGGGAAACCAAAGTACTCGGAGAACACCCGCCCCAGCGCCACTTTGTCCAACACACATCCCACTTGAACAGACCCGGGATCAAACCCGAGCTACCGCTGTGGGAAGACAGCGACTAACCGCTTGAGCTTTGGCGAGGCCTCTTGAGGAGCTAATTTCGAATTGAGTTCTTTGAGCTTAAGTTTACGAATTTCACTTTTGGGTGGAAAATCAGCATCATACATATTGCTATGGAGACCATTATAATGACGTTCCAGATTACCCTTTTTTGGCAATGATAGTGAGGCTTTGCATTTTCCGCTATATTGGGGTAACTGTTTTGTCTGGCACATGCACGCAGACGCTTTCTAAATTAATAAAATGACGTGGGCAGAGCACTTACTGTCCCTTTGATTGCACTGAGCTCATCCCCAAACTCTATATTTGTTTAATGCACAGCAAAGCTACAAATCTCCACTAACAGCTAATATTATAATACGTCTCACTTGTTAGTTCAACGTACGGGGATTCACAATTGACTGGCGGGAGGGATCGAAGTGAATCACACCTCCTGTTGATCACTCTTGCATCAGAACACACGCGGCTGACGACGAGTGATGAAATAAGTGTTCACGTGATAAGGATAGAGTAGAGAAATAAGTGTTCACGTGATAAGGATAGAGTAGAGACTCCCCATATTTAACACAAATGTAAAGCAATTTTCACGTAAGCTACATAAGAACAGAAAAATAGGAATGACTAATATGTATTTTCCCTTCAAAATCTGAATATAATCATATTATAGGTATTGCAAGTGAATTTACATGCTTTTCACGTATAATTTCCTTATAGGCCTATGAGATCGACCAAAAATCGTCCCGCGATCGACACGTTGGACATGCCTGCCCTAGGCTTATAGCCTATTTAAAATTTCAAGATTTTTCCATATTTGACGATCACATATTTTACTGTGTATTGGCATACGGCGGCAATGTTTTAGTTGGGGAAATTCCAAAAACATTAAGCCTGTACTTTCTGAATAAATACAAGGAATTTAAATGTAACAGCTCTGTGGTTATTTGTTGTTTTATTGGGCGTGAAACTCGGTCACTCGACCTAAGAAAGGATTGCAGATTGAGGTTGTCTAGAACGAAGTGTCCTTATGTCCAAACATACAGGCCTATATATATACAAGGTGTTTCACGACTTTAGGGCATAACTGCAGGAGGTGATTTCCTAGGTCTTTGTGATTAAAAAAGTTCATATTATCATGTGTCCGATTTTGGACGGTTACGGAGTTATGACCGTTTTAAACTCAGAATAGAAGGTAACGATTACTGACAAGAAACGGAACAAAATAATAAACCAACATAATGCATGATGCATTTAAAGTATGAATGTAAAGTTAACTTCGTGAAATTACCTTTAATTTGAATTTATTGGTGCTTAAAGCTGATTTTCGAAAATGCCACCGCCGGCTGTAACACAGGCTGCCGCTCGGTTGTGAACCACGCCGGACATACCAACCAACCCCGCTCTCAAGTGTCGCGATAACGAGAACGCTCTGTCTGTAGCTGACTAAAAATAGCGACCCGCCAGCTGAGAGACGCGGTTCACACGAGGGCGTGTATGGGAATGAAAAAACGGTCATAACTCCGTAACGGTCCAAAATCGGACACATGTTTATATGAACTTTTTTGCTCACAAAGACCTAGGAAATCACCTCCTGAAGTTATGCCCTAAAGTCGTGAAACACCCTGTATATATAGTATATACAAATTTCTGTATGATAAATATATATCAGTCGCAAAACTGAACGGACATGATATTAAATACGTCTTAAATAATTAAGTTGTAAACGTTTAAACTATTTTGAAAGACTAAGAGTTGGTTTCAGTGGCGGCTTCTGTTGAACATGGCAATGAAAACGTCGGTTTCCATAAAAAGCGGAAAATTGCCTTACCTCTTGATCTGCTACAAGCGTTTGAAATATCACCTCAGTCTATGGTTTTATATGTAAGCAAAGGTAAAGTTATCTCTGTAACAGGCCATGAAGGCCCATAGGGTTGTGAGACGTTGAGGGTCACATGTTATCTAGACAGTCGGCCCACAGATGGCGGTGAGGTTGTCAACCTTAAGCGCCGGCCGCCCTTTACCCCCCCCCCCCACAGGAACATTCCTGGTACTCATATCTGTTAAAAGGTTGAGTCGACCCCAGGGCCATAGTGTGGCTGGATGGATTAAGTCAATTGAAATAGTCCACGTCGTCGGGACTCGAACCCGCTACCTTCCGGCTTGTAGCATAGTGCTTCAACCAACTACGCTACCGCGTGCCGTGTAAAATAACGTCACTGAAGTGCCAAACATCGAAAAGTCTAAACTTCTGAAATCGATTAGATAGCCAATCTCAGCTTACATTTTCATGGCTGAAGACCAGCCGCTGTCTAATCGCAGACATAATTAGTAGGCTACTAGTGTTCACTTTTTCACCGCTTAGATTTATTATACGTTCAGCACGAACCCTGAGAACACGAGTCTGCTCGTGAGAAGTCTGTATCGGCGTACTTTGAAGAATGTAGTATAAAAACATGGATGTTCATTATCGGAGTTGGATTCGAGCACATGACCCTAATATTTCTGTTTGAGCACCGACCCTAATATTTCTGTTTGAGCACCCTGAGAGTTTGGACAGTGGGGCACCATGCTCATCGCATTACAAAATTAGGATTTTTAATGTCGCCGATCCCCAAATCAAAGAAACCTATATACACCTGTTTTGCAGAGTGTACAGGAACCGGGTCTTTAAGCACTGGTAAATTCTTGCTCAACAATATCACGAAACTAAAGCGCCTACGTGCGTTTACAATGGAGGGGTCTGAATTACACGTTCTCATTCCTTTCTGTGTAAACACATCTGAAACAAGCTTTTGAAATTTTGTGAACTGAAGCTTGAAACAAAATGAAACAAAAATAAGCAGCATGGCGTGGTGTGGCGCTGGTGTGCATGTCAAGTAAGATGGCTGCCGCGATTGCTTTGTTGCTACTCTTTGCACTGAGGAACAAGCCTGGTTGTGTGACGCATAGGCCACCGGGTTTTCTTTCATTCAGCATCCTCCGGCTTTTTATTCTTCGTCACTGTTCTTTTTTTTTCACTAATCCCCTCCCCCTGTTCTTTTGTCTGCCCCATTCTTTCTCTTTCATTATCTAGTTCTTTAGTTTTTCCACCCTTCCTAACTTTACCAAACACTTTTATTTTTAATTTTTCTGTTCTGTTTGTCTCCCCTTTTGTAGATCTTTCTTTCTCACTTTCGCCTGAGTTTCATCTCTTTGTTCTCTCTCATTCTGCTGCTCACATTGAAAGCCTTTTGTTTGCAAAGTGTAACCCCCCTATACCGCTACTAGTCTGCCATTTTAACCCACCCTCTTGTCAACCAACCAGTTAAGCCCCTCCTTTTTGGACTAAGGGGTTTAAAAACTGTCATGGCGTTTATCTCATGTACATGTTTCGCACATGGACATGTAAAAAAATACAATAACAAAAGTAACTTGCAAAACCTGTGCACTTTGTAACTTGTTACAAAAGTAACAAATTTGTTGAACGAGTATATACCCTAAGAATTTCCGTATTCAGTGATTTCAGTTGCGACCATGTGCTGCAGCTTACTTGCAACTGTAAGTTTAGGCCTAAGTCAGTATTAATATTCATTTTAATCAGCTACTCAATCCGTCAATAAAAATAAAGTTGTCCCTGTGCTTAACTAATTAAGCAGTACTTCATGAATGCGGATTCGGGAGTGTTTGTATAGTAGCTCCATGTTTTCTTGACCTTAGCAATAGTTAAGATTTGAGTTGGTAGCTTCACGTCCCTGCCGCTTTACCCCCTGGTATCCATTGGATAGGAGGCTGGGTGGGACAACGGAGAGAAGAGAAAATACTTGACCCCACCGGGGCTCCAACTCCGACCCCTCGGCCGTCCAACCCGTATCCAGTCGCTGTCTTCTGGGACGTGCTGCGTGCGTGATGTCACGGACGACGCGGAGGAATGTATACGTCCTCCAGCTTCAAGGTTGAAAATATGCAACGAGATGGTCACCTTGTGGTCTGCTCTTGCTCGTTGCTTTCTTAAGATAACTTTTACGTCGAAGATAAAAGCAGGACGTTCTTTCGAATCATCAGTGGACTAAACTGCACGACAGCATATTCGAAAGACCGTAGTCTTCATAATCGCCGCTCTGAGCACCTCAGATTCTAAGTAGCAGAATCCAGAGTGTCTCCTGTCCTGTGCCACAGTCTGGTTTGCTGGATTTGATGAACTCTGCTTCTCTGACTTAAGAGTAGGAGATAACACATTCTTCCGAAACATTGGTAGATATTACCAGACCACATGGTGTCACAGAGCCTTTCTTGAAGAACTGATATTATTTATGCTGATTAGGAAATCTGTCGCCTTTTATGAAACCCGAAGGTTCATTACTGTGTTCACAAAAGTTGCAATTTTGGGCTAGACCCGGTTCAATTCCCAACATCGACCGTGTTCACTTAAAATCGATTTTAATAATATTATCCTTTCTACGCCTGGGTTTCTCAGTTGCCTTTCAGCTTTCCCGAGCGAAACGTTGTCTCGCAGATCTGTTGTAACATATACCCGTTCATCTCGACTGATCAGAAAACTGATACTTGGGTGACGACTGTAACACATGAAGATGCTTATTTGGTAGCTCTCTCCGTTTTATTCTCTTACTCTCCCTTAGGTCCAGCACTGTTTTCTGACGTTCAGCTCACGGTGTGAATCATGCAGTAAAAGTCCAGTTTACTTCTTGATTTGCGAGCCTGTCACTGGGGGGGCGGGCGGAGATCCATTATTGGAGTTACAGGAAAGTGTTTGAGGTTCACGAATTTTTCAGTCAGAAAGTCATAAGTAGTCGTAGACAGCCGACAATGGGTTGTCCTCTAGCTTGGTCAAAAAAAAATTAGCTTGTTACGAAATGACACAAAGGCCCTTAGAAATGAACCATCGGGTTCTATAAGAGGTTGGAAAATTCTTGCGTAATTGCACAATTGGTGGGTTCTCAAGAAGGGTTCAGCTCCATGGAGTTAATATCTAGGTTTCAAGTTAAGTGATAATAGTCATACACCTCTGAAATTCGTATTTCCACCATTTTGTTAATATTGATTGCGGGAAACTGGGAAATACAGTATTAGAAGTAGTCTCCAACGGTATAATTTTCGTACCAAACATCGTGCAAAACGGTCAGTTGATTCAAAAGTTGCAAAGAGAGACACACATAGACAGTGTGACGATTTCATAAGTCTATGGAAGGAAATTATGCTAAAAATGCACCTTCTCTTCGAACCCTGTTCTAAAATTTACTGTTATTCCGAATTCTGGCAGCATAAATTCACCTGTGGAATACACCCAAATCTACCCTGCTAATTTCAACCAATAATTACAAGCACTATCAAACCACCACTACCACCACCGTCGTCAGTATAGCTCTCCGCGGACCAATCAATTTGCAGTAAATTCAATAACACAACTGCGATATTAGGACAGTTATAGTCCTAGCTGGTTAAAGCCAAATGACCAATGCTAGACTAGTGGACACCATATCTATTTATCTATTCACTATTGGGTTGGAAATTCTACTGGGATGAAGTACACCCTCGCTCCCTCCCTCCCCTTAATTTGGTAGGCTATATGCAGGTGGTATGAGGAAGGCCTATACCGGACTCTGTCATCTGTCTATGCGGGCAGCTACGGAATTCAGTGCTGCCGCACAGTACGAACATGTACCCCGTAAGCTGCCACGTATATTGCAGACGGCACGTGCAAGATGGAGCTAATTTCAGTAGAGGCTCCGTAGAACCTTAAAACCCTGACTTTTAGAACTATGCATCCTTCCGTGTTTATCTTTCTGTTCATATATACTTTTCCTTGTATTAGTGTCAATAGACGGGGTTTGGATTGAGCCGATTTATTGAACACCCACGAGTCCTAACTACAAATAATTATGAGTCCCACTGGTTAACAAACTCTAAAGATTACTGTGACTACGGTACACAATGACTTCTGCGTCTGCTTTCACTAGTCATTGCTTGGTTACAGGTCTCAACAATGGCTATTCCATTACAATGTGTTCGCTATCCGTTTCCTGTCAACGGGTTTTAACACAGGAACTATAAGTCACACTCGAGATATCACTGTATTACAGCACACAAAGTGTTCACAGATTGGCTTCTAATTTTTCTTCTACTACTAATTTTCCGTTGCTACTGATAACTGAACTCTCATTCTGTTGTACGACGTTGTATTCCCATTCTCTTGACTGTTGTTCAGAGTCACAGGCGGTTTGCCGCCAGTCAGTTCGTCTTCGACCCTAAATATGGAGGCAATGTTCCTCCGAAATGTCTGTTGGATATGAACGAGCAACATGGCATTATATCCCAGAAGATTATACTCTTCATAACCACTTCCGTGAAAACCTCAAGTTCAAAATAAGTTACATTTCAATGGAAGATAAAACCTTGCCTGTAGAAACGAATATCTGCTTAGGATAGCAATGGTTTTATCATCTGTAGGCTCTATTCCGTTGCCATCCTGTGTGTTGTGGATTAATATTGTCAGGTGTATCACAGTAACTAAAGACGGAGTTAGGATTGGTAATTGGATTTATTAACGACCTACAGGTCATAACTACAAATAATTGTTACACTGTTATTCATTTTGACACTCCACGCTAATCTCTACAGACTGTCTGCACTATTCTTCACGGGTTTATAACACAGGAACTATAGAAATTTCACTAAATAATACACTCCACATGTCACTGTGATACAGCACACATAAAGTCTTCAAATCACACGTTAAATTTTCACGGGCTGACTTCATGCACTCTTCTGTACTCCTCAAACTTACTGGTTGCTACTTCTCCAGCTTAGGAATACTGGTACCTTATATAGCCGAGGAACGGATGTACATCACAGGAAACACATGCCACGTGATCACTACTGTTGTGTGACGTCACCGCGGACGCGGAAAACCCACCTTCCTCTACTGTTTCATGTTGAATCGTGTTTACATAGCTGTTGCCGTCAACGCTTTGATCAAATCCGTTACATTTAGTATCATGTGTTTCTGAACGACGCATTAGATATCATGACACTATCTACTGACCTTCTGACCGGAAGTGCTATCATTTACTAAGCTCATAGCGTATTTTTACACCACTGTTTTCGTTACATATGTTGGTTTCAGGAAAGCCACTGGCGTATGATTGACGGCCGTGCGTTGTTTATAATGACTGGTCACTATTTCCCTTCATTAATTGTGTGTGATAACTCACTGTGATTTTATAACTTATGTAGGTTTGGTGTTGCGATGGATTTATGAAGCAGAAGGCTGCGTTGAGGTAAATAATATAAAGGTCAGTGTTCAGTACAGAAAGAGTCTCCTGTCTGAATTAATGTGATTAATTCCATGTTACGTGCTGGGTATCTCTTTTAGAAAACATCGACCACGTTAGAAACAATTTATTTGGTATTTAAGTATATTATTAGAACTACGAGCTCTGTCATTTTTCGGCACACGAAATTAATTATTTGTGATTATTTGTACTTCCCTTATTTTGAAAAAGTAAAGTAAACTTTGAGGTCCCACTGCCCTCTGTATTTATGTGTACCTGAATCCCACTCCAAATTAATTTTTTAATGCCTGAACCAATCTTTATGAAATTTCGTATATATATCATAGTAACTGAGTCCATCTAAACGGCACAGTTCATAAATCCCATCAGCCTGTTTGTCTTTATATGCGTCCCCCTATCATTGCTAGGCAGCGGCTCCATAAACACGTTCCCACTACAAAGAATGCACATTCTGTTCCAAGACAAAAACTTTCCCTACCTACGTGAGAACGTTAAATGTATTTCGTTACTACAAGCCGCCACTGCAAACGTCACACATCTGTTCGAATAATTCTTGAGGATGATCAGAGAGATGCATGTGTGTGTGTGTGTTGCGTAGCTGATGGTTTATATATAGACCTGCATTGTAGGTATACAGTGAGTATGTCGGGCTGGTCTGTTCGGTAGGAGTGATTGTTATGGGGGATCTCCATTATCTAGCTTAGAGAAGGTAGGGGGAGTATTATTATCTAGTGGGATATTGCTTCATGTATGCATAACACACGGCGTGTGGCCGGCCACCTGAGTCCACCAATACGTAACCCACTCTGGCGACAGTGCCCCAAAGTGCCCATTGCTGCATGGGTGAAGATCGAAGGGTACGTTGGTGCTACACTCTTTTCAACCTTTACTTTAATTCACACTGTTAACTGTCTGCTATCTCGAAATTGGAAGAGCCCCCTCAGTTACCGAGTACTTAATGAATCTCACTGAATTTCTGAAACAAAGAATTTAATTGAGAAATCTGCTGTGTGGCTTGAGCTTTTGATGAATGTTCAGAGTTTCAAGGATATTTTTAAAGTTGTCTATTTATAGGACGATTTTAATTTCCATGTCTCGTTTGAAAGTAAAAGTTTAAATGACACACTTCAATAGGAAATTGGCCTACAGCTTTAGGATCAGATCGCGTGTATCTAGGACTGCATATAAATTGTGTGCCCACCGCAGAGCTACAGAACTTCATAGCAATGACAACACATGTTTAATGAGTAGAATAGTAACATGTCCGACTCCGTTTCGAGATGTTCGCGGCTCCGATACGGACTGAGGTACAGCGATTTCTCAGTCTAAGATCAAGGACAGTATAAAGCAGTGTTTAAATTACCCGTTGATAGACACCCTCATAGACTTTACTTCCCGGGTCGCCACTAAAATTCAGTGCATCAGTCCCTTTTCGACGTTACTCAACCTTCACAGTTGCACCGGAATCGCAAAGCAACGAAATAAACTCTAAAAAGTCACAATCATATGGGGCAGCAAGGAGGAGGCAGCAAGTTCATCCGAAAAATCTGTCAAACAAAAACAAAACAAACAAACACCCCGTGGCTTTAGTCCGCAAGCAAACTGTACCGACCGAGCGACCGCCGCTTTTCGGTGAAGTTAGTGCCAACTTTAGCGGATAGAGGGTGTCGCGTTGCCAGTGCAACGAATCCCCACGGCCATTAATTTCGGGTTTCTAGACCGGAGCCGCTATTTTCTTGCAATAGCTCCTCACTTATCCTCACTAGGCTGAGTGTACCCCGTTCAGGACCCACTACTTCTCAGAAAATCTGGTAGCGTCGGGAATCGAATCCAGGAACTCTGACCATTAGACCACAGAGGCGATCATTGGACTACCTAGAAGATTCTTACAGTAAACGTTAACAGGCTTTTTAGAATGTCAAGAATTGGCGCTTCCCGTATCCACTGCAGAGCCATGAAAACTGTTTATGATAGGAATGATTGTGACAAGTTCCTATGCTGCAACATAAATTAGGAACCTGTTAACCAAATTGTGTGTAAATTAAACGGGTAACATCGATTGCACAAGTATCGGTTTCAATCTGAAGATTCCGGAACCTGCTTCGACAGTGTGTGCGTGTGATTCTCTCGCTTTCTCTAAGACCATAAGCCAAGCCTTGCATAGTAGTGTGTAAGCATAACTCTTCGCGGGTGAAGCGACCCTAAACTAACCACTTGCTAATTAAATGAAAGGGTTAAGAGATGAAGATGAAGTGAAAGAGAGAGAGAGCTTGGTTGCTCCACCACCCTTCATACTAATTGTGGGACTGCACTATGTGCTACCCTGTAATTAGTTAATTACCCAGAAAAGGAGACCATGGAGAGAGCCTCGGAGAAGGGCGCAAGGGACGCTGAATACTTGTGAGAGAGTTGAAAGTAAGTTCTCTTGGGACAAAGTAGAAGAAGGGGCAATGTGGGAATTACTATATAAGGGAATAGCAAACAAAGGGAAAGAGTCCAGTATGTAAATTACATTAGAATCCTTTATTCTGTGTTTATTCTGTTCAGTTTCTCTTGTCATTTTCTTAAATGTGGAGATAATGTTGCAATAAGCAGTGTGGGGACATTTTGAAAACATAGTTCTGAAGGCTGTTCATTATTTTTGACTCTCCTCTATACAGTACCGAGGCTAAGGGACCCCAAATCTAACGCCGAGTTTAAAAATGCATAGAAATGTTCCTCTACTCCCCCAGAGGCCTTTGTGACGTAAGCTTAATTAAACACAAGGACGCATTTGTTTTAGTTCACTGCATTTCAACTGCAGCTTTTCATTTAAGATAAATGTTTCTATTATATTATAAATTGCGTGACGTCAATTAAGTACTTCTCTGGCTTAAAATTTGTTTTTAAACATTATTACAAAATTTCGGTAATTGAAATTTAATTTCTCCTCTAAATGCCAACCTTGCTGTGTAACTTAGCGGCACACATTGCAGGAGACACCTTCTGCACTCTGCCGCTAAACTAAGGAGGAACGAACAAGATTTCGGGGTGTCAGACAAGCTGATGGAGTGGACTGCTTAAAATTGGAATAAAATGCTGGCCTATAGGCTATGCTATATAGAGATAATGTAGTTTGGCTTCAATGAACCTGCTATACATCCCCACAGTAGCGTAGCTTGTTGAGGCACTATGCTACATGCCGGAAGGTCGCGGGTTCGAATCCCAAGGAGGTCACTTTTTTCAATTTACCTAACCCTTCCAGCCGCACTATGGCCCTGGGGTCGACTAAGCCTCTAACAGAAATGAATACCAGGAATATTCCTGAAGAGTGAAGAGCGGTCGGCGCGTAAGGCTGACAACCTCACCTCCATCTGTGAGCCGATTGTCTAGAGAACATGGGAGCCTTGGCGTTTCACAACCCCATGGGCCTTCTCGCACTGACCTGTTATAGAGATAGATAGACATCTTAAAATTTCTGCTTAAAAATTAAAGATGATTTTACAGAGAATAGAACGTTATTGACTGTTAAATTTCGAAGATCACTTAAGTAGTGAAGTAATAATAATTAGCTTTGTGATATTGTGTTCAGTTTAGCACAGTATTTTTGTCCATTCGCATTTGTATTCCAGTTCAGCCGTCTCTTTCTCTCATTTGCGTGCGTGAGGTCGGACGATGTTTCTTGTTTATTCAATCAATTCCGCAGTGCTAATGGTGATTATGGTGTTTGAAGTGAAGTGTCTGTTAGATGCAAAGTTACCTGCTGCTTATGTTTGGAGATAAGGCATGGTACACAGAGGTATGGGTTGTAGGTCCAGTGTTTTAAGGCACAAAGCTATAAGTTGGCTGTCTACAAAACAGTTTTTTAATAAAGTTAATAAAATATTGTTACGTGTAGGAGTAGGGTTTTGGATTGGATGACTGGATTTATTGACACCTTATTCACAAAACTCAGGGCCACAGACAATTATGGCGATGTCGCTGATCTACACACTTTGCAGTTCACAGTTACGCACTAGGTTTCTCAGTCTTTACTAGTCGCATCCTGGCAACGGATTCATAGCAGTCTGTCACTTGAAATCACACATGAAGTCTTCTTTTCACAGCCCAATTCCTTTTTTTTTGTCATTATTCTGCAACTGCTAATTACGAAGACTCGACTCAGTTCAATTCCTTTGCTTCCAAGATCATACCGTGGCAGACTGTAGGCTCGAAACTAGAGAGTTTATACCCAACTGAACTCTTCTTAATAACCCCTTTGCACGGACCACGCAGAAAACAGAGCCTTTCTATTGTTGGGAAGGCGTGTTTACAGGGCCGTTGCATAGCAACGGAATTTACTCGATTGTTCGCGTTTTCGTTGCCGCGGGAATGTGTTTACTGAGACGTTGCCAACCAATGAATGCCTATTCTGAGTTCACTATTCCGGCTTTTGGCGCTTCATGTCACATTTTAATAAAAGCCGGTAGGTCATTATTAATTATTATTGTTATTATTTGCCAATACATTTCTCGATCGTATAGAATGTCAAGTGGGTCATATCGGAATTACGTAATTATCGAATTGCAGTATGTTTAAATTGTGTTATTTTTAGAAACACATTATCAGATAGGAATAGGGTGCTGAGTTTAGCTGGATTAATGGTATCGTGACTCTTATATGGGCCCTAAGTTCCTCCACTTCAACAAACGTTATGCCCATATTATTACCACTGGCATTAATTGGGGGATATTAGGTGTGTTGACACGTGGCGATGTAGAAATACAGCTCTCTTATTCAAATGTCTTTAGACACTTTTTATATAAGGTACTGTAGGTTCCTGTGACAGTCAGGTATCCCAAATAGGCGTATGGAGGGAAGCTTCGTACTTGTAGAGAATGAGGCTATGTTAATGAATACATGTGAGTCTACTGTGAGACACTACTGTTCCAAGTGGCTTCAGAACACTATAATTTATAATATATAATTTATGTGTTTAAAAAGAGATAAAGGAAGGTACTTAATTTGCAGTTATTGACAATCCGTGTAATTTTTAACCCCCCCTCACTTCCTTAAGTGAAGCCATTAGTAGCCTTCCGCCTTGATGCGCGAAATATAGACCACATGTCCTCACTGTCTTCCTTTTCTTTCGTTCACGTTTATGAAACCCCTTATTACCACTCGTCTTCCTATTATGTTTTATGTCACTAACGACCTAATTGTGACCCGAGATAACCCAGTCAATAAACTGATTCACTATGAGATGGAAGACAGTAAGTCAATTCCCGGCCGAAGCAAAACTGTTTCTTGTTACCAACGCATCCAGCTTCCTCTCCAGTGGCTACCAACGATTCCTTCCTTCAGGGTAAATTGGATGAAGCGGAAAGCTAATCTGTGACCGCCAAAGTGTATTGAGGTTAAGAAAGCTTGGGCCTCAGACCCAAGGAGAAATTTCTAACAGAAAATTAAAGGGAATTCGGTTTGTAAACATACTGACTTACATGGCGTAGTCGACATGTTCCAGCATTTGGAACATCCACCGAATCACAAAGTATGTGTACTATTCAGCGCGTTTGATCTTGCCCGGAGCTGTAGATTGGGCACTGGACAGACTACGGAAGAATGGAATCACACTATGTTCTTTTCTGTGAATTTTGTTTACGTCACAGTTCCGTGTAACGGTGTATCGTAATTTTAGGAAGAAGCGAATATTTTTATTCTTGTATGAGTGGGAAAGACATCTCCACAAACTTGCTGTATGAACAGGGAAGCAGTTTGTAAGTAGACTCATAGCCCAATAAGAAATTATTTCGTGCAGACCGTTCAGAAGAGAAGGTAATGTGGGAAGAATTTTTTCGGTAGCTAAGACGTTGTTTGGCCGGTCACCGTAGCCGAGCGGTCTAAGGCATGCACTGTCTTCGCTCGATCGGAAGCCGGGATTGTGACTTCGAATCCCACTGAGGGCATGGATGTTTGTGTGCGTTTTTCTGTGTTTGTCTACAGGTAGAGGCCTTGCGACGAGCTGATCACTCGCCCAAGGAGTCCTACCGTATGTGTAAGATCTAGGAAAACCGAAGTGAACGGAGAAGTTCATGGAGGTAGGCCTAGGCCCACTGGGGCTGTAGTGCCAAGGAAAAAAAAATGTTGTTTATTAAGAGTTAATTTCGAAAGAGCACGACATTCTTCATGTGTGAACAACTGTCCTTACACGCTCCCATTTTTAGGAATGTGCAAACTGGCTGCTCTGCCATGACACTACACGGCCTCATAGTCGGTTTCTTCTTGTACAGCATTTCGTCTGCTCTTCCAGACCTTCCCACTTGGCGATTATTAACTGTTCCCAGGACTGAAAACCGTCTTGAAAGGACGTAGGATATAGTTAACAAAGCGGGGGGGGGGACGAGGAAGAAGAGCTGCAAAATTGTTTCCGGCCGTTGCATAGCCGGGCCCAGGCACAGACATCGTAGCTGGGAAGGGAACCACAGCAAAAGCAGACACGGTGGCTGCAGAATAAATTGTCACGGGCAAAAGTTGACGAACTTTCTAATTCCACCTCCTACAATCTATTATGCTCATAGTAGGATGTCTAGATTCCTTACAACGATTTTGAATTAGGAAATGATATGTCTTAGTTTAAAACGGCGCATTGACAATTCCCACTGACATTTTCTGCCTTCGAAACTTTTACCTGTCTGGTTTTGTTAGTTCTAATTCCAGTTATGACTACGTCCATAAAGACGATATGCAGTAAGAATGACACGCAGGTCTGTATACGTACGTAAGATTTCTGCTCGTCCTTGTAGAAATATTTTTATACTCTGTAAATCTTTCTTCGAATAAATGTGTTATTTGAAAGCTGTCCATAATGTTTTATATATGCCTACTTGTATCTTCTTTTTTAATTTAAAACAGTGTTTAGGATATGATTACCATGAAGTTAATTACTGAACTGTTGTCACTTGAATTTAGGCAAATTGATGTTTAAATACGCATCTGTTAAGAAGGTGGGAGCCGGGATAGTGCAGTCGGTATAACGACTGGCTACGGGCTGGACGACCAATGGGTCAGAGTTCGAGTACCGATGGAGGCAAGAATTTTCACTTCTCTATGTCGTCTATACCGGCTTGGCGTCCACCTAACCTCCTATCCAATGGTTACCGGGGGCTTTTTCCTCGGGGGTAAAGATGCCGGGGCGTGAAGCTGACCACCCACCTCCAACTAGTCAAGAAAACTTGGGTCTATATATCCACTCCCCAGTACGACTTCATAGCATAGCGCTTAATTAGTTAAACACAGAGACAAAATTACCTGTTACCTTTACCTGGTAAGGAGGTGGTGTGTACTAGGTGCTTGTAGGATAAGCCCACCCAGCGTCCTTGCTTCTTGCATAACCGGCCCCAGTTCACATGAAGAGTGGACTGACTACACATAGAGTGTTTAGTTTTGTCGAAGCGCTTGTTATAGATTATTTATCTTGTCAGAGGAGTAAATATTTCAAGAAGCTTCAGTGAATACTGTTTCCTTCATGTGAGGTGGTTATGCAGACAGCAGATTCACTTTCCAAGGTATGCTGGAGTAACGTGTCGGTCGAGAGATTCCGTATTCGTGGGGTCCCAATATCGGCTTCGAGACCGGGTACACTGACTGGGGTTTTCATAGTTTTTTGCAGTCCTTCCAAGCAATAATCTCAGATTAGACCACAATCGCTTCTTCCCTAACCCTTCCATTTATTATTTTCTAGTCGACCTATAGTTCGGCGCCCTACGCTTATAATGTAAACTATTGAAAACATCGTTGAATAAACAATGACCTAAAATAAAAGTAAACATCAGCCAGCAGAATGTTAGAATTTAACTGTGTCTGGTATAGAGCATGTGGGTCAAGTTTCAGCAAATACAAAATAAATGTAAAAAGAATATTCTAATTTCTTTACTGGGCTCATCTAAATTTCCTAAACATATTCTGTCCGGAGGTACGAGGACTTTCTGTGCGTACTGTATGTGGCTGACGTTCAAGACGAGCAGTTGTACCGCAATAGGCAAATTTTCATTGTGGGTCACTCAGCATTTGCACACCATACAGACCTAATGTAAAGGTATATTTTATTGCTAGTGGGGTGGGACTAAGTCCCTTGTACTGCGGCCACTTCTGGCCTATTGTACCAGCCCCAGATGATAGGTGAGGGTGATTGTGGAGCAATTGGTGGAATGAAGATTGGCAGGGGAAACCGAAGTACTCGGAGAAAACCTGCCCCAGCGCCACTTTGTCCACCACAAATCCCACTTGACCAGACACGTGATCGAACCCGGGCCGCCGCGATGGGAACCCAGCGACTAACCGCTTGAGCTATGGCTATGTCCCTGTTCTTAACTAATTAAGGCGTATGGGGGAATGGTTGTATATAACCATATATTCTTTCTCTCGGCACTCCCTGGAGGTGAGTGGTCAGCTTTACGTTCCGGCCGCTTTACCCACGATAAGCACTGGATATAAGGCTGGGTGGAGCCCAGAGCCGGTCTGGATAACGTGGAGAAGAGAAAATTCTTGCCCCTACCGGGACTCGAAGTCAAACCTTTCCAGCCTATAGCCAGTCGCTATATCGACTACGTTTTCCCGGCTCCTTATAGGCCTAATGTACATGTAATAAGTCTACTGTTGTATTGCTAAAATGACTATATAAGTAGGAATATAGGCTTTGAAGCACTACAACACCGATGACAGGGTCTGTGTCGTGAAATAGCGATATAATCATACAATCATAAGGTCCCAGACGGAATCATGTTAGTAGCCATTATTAAGCTACGACTGTTGGCCTATAACTGATTACAACTTGGAAAGAACAAGATACGCGAAAATAAGTTGTAAAATTGAAAATCGTTGGGTATAGGCCTAAGCAATAGGAATCCTACATAAATATTGTCAGAGGCACAGGTGTGTGAATGACTTTTTTGTCATTTCTAGTGGGGTGGGATTAAGTCCCTTGTACGGCTGCCACTTCTGGCCTATTGTACCAGCCCCAGATATTAGGTGAGGGTGATTGTGGAGCAATTGGTGGAATGAACATTGGCAGGGGAAACCGAAGTACTCGGAGAAAACCTGCCCCAGCGCCACTTCGTCCACCATAAATCCCACTTGACCAGACCCGCGATCGAACCCGGACCGCCGCGGTGGGAAGCCAGCGACTAACCGCTTGAGCTATGGCGCGGCCTTGTGTGAATAACTTTATTTGTGCATTAATATACATTATACGGAGTAATAGATCAATGATTTAAATAGTTTAATATAAACCTGTAATTCAACGTTCATTTGTTGAATTAACTTTTTATCGTAAATGTATATTTCTTGTTAGGGGAACCCATGTAATTACGCGGAAATTGGGTATAGCCTACTGGAAAATTAAATTATTAGGATTGTTCCTTTATTTGTGGAGTCTCCCATTTTGGGGGAGGACTAAACGCAATTTGAAATGCCGTGATCACAAGAATGTATGCGAATGCTCATGCGAGCGACTGCAGATTTTCACGTTATTTCTTCGCATCTTTTGAGGCTGCACACACTTTTCAGGGCGTAACACAGTTTCTGCAGAAGATGCAGTTGTCATAGTTTGTTTGCTAAGCTATTGTACGTGTTAGCCTAATGTTCCGTGTCATAATCTTCCAGCATTTTTTAACAATTCTGCTCATCGCATATGCAAATTATCATCTATAGGTAGTTCTGAAAAATTTACTCCTTAAATTGCATTTCTCACCTTTTCATTTTATATTAAATTCTATTTATGCTGTTCTTTGTACAATTAAGAACCAAAACATTGCAACTGAAAAATAATAAATATAGTAGATTCATATATGTCTACAATATAAATAATATTTACTTTTGATTTTATTAATTTTAATTCAAAATACGTAGATTTTTCATTTGACTGAATTGAAACAGACAAAACAAGTTATAAGTCACAACAGAGCAGACTCTCAACACATTAATGCCATTTATGTTATCACAATGTTTTAAAAAATGCCAAGTGTGAGAGAATAGTGAGGTTTGTTATAAGCGTGCTCCACTCCACTGCCGTGTATTTATTGCTTGTTTCCTCCTGGTACTGTCGGTGCGTTTTGATTTATCATAACGCGCTTAGTCCGGTAGAAGCGACTGGAGTCATGTAGAATAAACAAATACTCCCTCCCTTCCAAATCCTTTGAAAGCCATTAAAATAGAAATAAAAAATTTCCCCTATGGTTGTACGCAATGTGCAAAGCATGCGACATTCTTGTAGGTTTTGGTGTATGTGAGTGAATTTTTAACGTTTTCTAACTCATATATGAATGTTAATATAGGTGCTAAATTTTAAAACTAAAAGGGGATGCATTCGTTTAAAAAATGGACATAAAATGAGCAAAAGATATAAGCTTATTAAGGTAGAAACTAGAATTATATGAAAATTATGATGCTGAATAATAATGACCGTAGCTTATAATATTTTTAGGCCCTGGAAGAGTATTTCAGATAGTCATCCTGTTCATCACAGGATACATTAATGGTTTTGCAGGGTCTACGTTCTTAAATTTCTTTCGTCCTTAAAGTTTTCATAAATAATTGGCTTATTATTCTAATAACACATTTTGTTGATCTTGTAACAGTATCTGAACTGAAATAGCCATATTTCATTTCAGTACGAGTAATTTCCACGCGTCCTCTTCGCGCGTAGGTTGATCTTTTAAATTTGTGGAAGTAAGAATTGTAAGGCGAATTCTCGAGAATCGCAAACCGTCTTAGCCCTGCAGGTTCATATATAGACGCCGATGCTACTTGTCTACTGGTCTAGCGGAACTTTTTAATTTGAGCGTTAGGTCTATCTGAAAGTTTCTACTATCGTTATACTTAACTTTCTTAGAGGAAATAAATCTTGCAGCCCACGGTAATATGTTCGCTAACCTAACCTAACCTAACCCAACCCTTAATCTGCGGTCTACCTGAAATTTCACACTATAGCATGCAGTTTACCAGAACATATACTGCGAGCACATTTTCATTGGTTTAGTTGTGCATTTGAATTGCAAGTGAGTCGTTTACAATTCTCTTCTCTACTGTAGAAATGACGTGGAACAAAAACCGATGATTCATAATTTTAAAAATTAAACACAAATGAATTTTCAAAATCAATATTTGCAGATTGAGTTAAATTTACGTCTAGAACATGTTTTAAAATATGTGATTTATGATATTGACGACGGTATTAGGAAGGGAACGAAGTCAAAATTAAACATTCAAAAGTTTTCCAAAAAATTAATATAAATCTAGGCACCCATTCTTTGGAGCATTTAGATTTTCTTAAACCACTTTATTTTTTTAATATATATCCCATAATACTTTACTTTAGACTTTCTTGAACGAAATATACATCTCACGCAAACATTTCACTATTTGTTTCTACTTCTTTCACCATTACCTCCATTTTGGCTGTGCTGATGTCATTTTGTCCGAGTGCAGGGGCCGACGGTTACCGGGCTACTCCCCTTCCAGTGCCCGCCGCAGTTGCCGGCCTAGTCCCTCGCTTCGGAACCAACCAGCAAACTTTTCCGTTGCAGCTCTCTCACGCATGTCGTCTCACTTTCCCCCTCCCCCGACTTAGTCGGGTGAAGTAAGGTCGGCTCTGGCCTGTCAGCTGCCATAGCTGTATGCTGGTGCATGTGGCCAGGCTATCCTCAAAACGGACTAACATGGCAGCTCAAGGCTAATGTAGTCGTCATTCCACAAACATTTCTCACTACTACTGAATCTTACTACCTGTTTAGAAAACATTACCTAATTTATTGCGTCAGTTCATCTTGTCGTTATCAGGGTCTTATTTTTGAAACTTCAGTCCTATATGAGGCTTGGTGCCCACTTAAGAGAGTCTTTGTTTGTTAGTTCTGTTTCCGTCAACAAAGTCTTTGTAGACATACGCTAAGGCTGGGGCCACACGGGCGCACGAAGTACGTCCGTTGCAACGAACGTACTTTATGACGGACGTTGCTGAGGACACCACACAGTTGTAGAATGCGGTGCGTAGTTTTTTGTCTGCACTGGAGCCAGAAGAAAGCGTGGCATTCGCCTCTCTTGTTTATTTCTACAACGGACGTCACGACGTTCGTTACAAATGACGCATTTTGTGCGCTCGTGAGGCCGCAGCCTAAAGGCGCGTCCACATTACTCGTGCTCGTGCTCGTGCGACTCGCTAAGCTCGCGAGTAATGTGGACGATATGACAAGTAACGCGACAAGCAAATTTTTAATTTTTAATTTAAAAACTGTAGCCAATAAATTAAAATACGACTACAGCCTATACACACTACTAGTAAATACACGGATCCTCACCCGCCGAAGCCTGGCGAGCAACTGAAGTAGTGTGGAGGAAGATTTACGAGCACAAGTAAAAGCCAGACGAGTATCCCGACGAGCACAAGCCTGACGAGCACGAGCACGAGTAATGTGGACGCGCCTTAAGAGTTCTGCCATCATAAGATATAGCGACGGGCTAGGGATGGGTTCGATTCCCGGAATTAGCAAGATTTATTTATATATTCCACAGCATCTAGACGGGGGGTTGCAGTGCCAAGGTGAAGAATGGTGGAGCTATACATTTTTTGTAATGCTAGTGGGGTGGGACTAAGTCCCTTCTGCTGCGGCCACTTCTGGCCAATTGTACCAGCACCAGAAGACAGGTGAGGGTGAGTGTAGAGCAGTTGGTGGAATGAAGATTGGCAGGGGAAACCGAAGTACTCGGAGAAAACCTGCCCCAGCGCCACTTTCTCCACCACAAATCCCACTTGACCAAACCCGGGATCGAACCCGGTCCGCCACGGTGGGAAGCCAGCGACTAACCGCTTGAGCTGTGGCGCGGCCCGAGCTGTGCCTCCACGTACTCATGCATATTCTTGGCCTGTTGCTTGATTAGTTAAGCACAGGGATGTCTTTACTTTTACCTGCGCACCCACTTCTCTGCTTTGTTCGCTGTTCGTTTAAGTGTTCTAAAGAGATATGTCCCGGAAAGAAATTTCGACATATTCCTTCCTTTCGACGATTTCACGACGAAACGTTGCACAAAATCTGCTATGAAATATACGCCATGTCTGTCAGTCCATCAGTCTGACCGCGTGTAACAACTTGAGGACCCCAAAACGAATATTTATGGAGTTGTATAAAAAATATAGACGACTTTTACCAGCTTTTGCCTGTACTTAACTACCATCATCAACGGGCAATTTGCATGACAACTTTGGCTGCTACATACATATCTGCACGCATCTCGAGCTTAACTCGTCACGTAGCGTAAACTATTTTTCTGAGCGAAAAATAATTCGAACAGACGCTGTGAAGATGATTAATCATTCTCTGGTCTATACGATTTTTGAGATATTAATTAAACAAAGGCCGATCACAGGAGCCGCGCAGTCTAAGTCATGAACTGCCTCCGCCCGCTCGAATATTTAGGGCTGTGGGTTCGAATCCTGCTCGAGGCATGGATGTCTGTGTGCGTTTATTTTGTATTTGTGTTGTCCTGTGTAGGTAGCAGTCTTGCGTCCGGTTGATCCACGTCCAAGGAGTCCCACCGACTGTCTGTAAAATGAAGAAACTGAAGTGAAACCAAACGTTTTACAGACGCCCAATGCGCCAAACGGAGCAACAGGACATATGAACGAATGAAAGAATGAATTAAAGAAAGAGACCTTTTATGTCGTCTGATCTCATGTCATGTGATGTATCGAACTGATATCTGGAGTGAGGAACGTAACACAGCGAAGGTCACAAAACTGTCAAACTATACACGTATGTACACTTGCCACTGACTGATGAGAACTACTATCTTCTGAGATATGACGCTGTGTATTATGGAAGACATTTACCGGCGTTTCGGAAGAACGTACTCCATCTTGATTTGTTTACTATTCAATTCTGAATATCGAGGAAATACTTTCCTCCGAAACGTCGACATAATTCCAATATACGACATTCGGAGGAACGTATAGCCTCCGCCTTCAAGTTAGAAGTGTAGACGGGATTCAGCTGGTACTGGTCCCGTGGGCAGTTATTGTGAACATGATACTGAAACACCGGACGTTATAAGAGGATAGTGGGAGAGGAGCTTGACCAGCTGAGCGACTGTCATCTCCTCAAGACGAGTCTGCTTCGTGGAATCAACAAATGTGATGCCTGTTTCCTGACGCACTAGAACGTTCCATCATGTCCAGTCTCAGTACATGTCTGTCTGCTGACTGACGCAACGCTAGTTCTCAGACCCTTTTCTTGTGAACCAACGAAATTTTGCATGGGACTCGGAAGTTATACACCCACACTGCCCCATTTTGCCGGTTTAAATAGCCAGCAGTCGGCAGTATTCGTCTGAATATCGGCCTATCATTTCATCCAGATTCTCTTTTGCTCCACTCATCCTGTTAGTTCTTGTCTAGGTTTACATCTTATGCTTTCATTCCTTGTTCAGTGTCAGCGAACTAATTTTTGTTGGGTGCAAAGAGTTACATCTTCTGTTTGTCCGCGGCCTCTATCAAAATGATAATTTGATAACCCCAGTGCCGTGGGCAGTGTGTCTTTTTGGGCCTTGTGAAACGTATCCGCTAGTTGCACCCTTTGGTAGAACTTTGCAACTTGTATGAACGTATGAGGGGTAGGCCTCATCGGCCCTTGCACCGCGACCTGCAGTGGTCTATTGTGCTTTACTCTGCAACATAATATTGGCATATTGGTTTTTATTGTCGATTTATTATTTGATTTCCTTTTTGATATCGCTGATTATTTTTATTTTTCCTGTCTTTCACTAATTAGGGCTTCGTATTCACTCGTAATTTATTCGCACGATTTAAAGCAAACGCTTCGAAAATAATTGCTCTCTCATAATGTCACTTTGCCACTCCTTGAGAATAAAACAAATTATTATGCGAATAGAACTTTAATCAACCCTAAATTAATGCGTTTACCAATTGGTTCTCAGTTTTCTCTTACTTTTAAAGAATCGACGAGAAACTTTCGTGTTCACGAACGATCCTGTGGTTCTTCCAGTCCTGTATCCTTACTCAAGAAACTAGTCCGCAGGAAGGTCACGTGGAAGCGCAAGTAGAGTTGGCGCACGAGGCCGTATGCGTTACAAGGTCGCATCCTTCAGATCTTGTTTTCCTTGGTCCAAAACAAAATAAGGAATTTACAACCAAATAAAAAAATAGAAGAATAAACCAATAATAGGCGACGTTCAGCTATTGCTAACTGTTGAATTTTATATACAATAAAGCCAGAAATTTTCCAGTAATTTTCAGAATTTATTCTGCTTTATATCTGACTGGATATTGGTAGCCATGCAAGAGTCTATAGCCTAGGAAAATTTAATGCCGTTGAACTTAATCTAGCTCAGTATATGGCGTTTTTTTCTGAACTCGTTAGTGAACTTTCGGGTTCCGCAATTTCTTGAACAACTGGGCGACTGTCGGTATCCAAAGTAGGATTTTGCTTCATGGGGTTAGTGTGTTAGTTTCCGAGGAAGTCATGGTACTCCTACGTTGACATGGGACGCAACAAGAAGCAGGCTGAAGCAGCCGTGAGAAGCCTAAACTTCATAGAAAAGACAAAGAATGCTTAGGCCGGTTTACAAAAAGGTTAGAAATGCATATTACAACAGATTTTTACTTGCGAGGTTGAGGAAGGAGGCGATGCATGACGTTACCAAGAGCTCGTTTTGAATGGAAAATGTATAGCTTCTAATTTTATTCCTTAATTATGATATCAAGGAACATATTTGAGATCTGAGCACTGAAGACGGCGAAGGCTTGTATTGTGGTATTGCAGGTTACTGCCCCATAGTACCGAGCAGATTGGTCTAGAGAAACTCGCCTTAAACCTCGGCTCGAACATCGAATATTCTGGCTGAGGGTTTCTTCGATAGTACATGGCCCTTCCAGTTAAATTCTGGAATAATACCACGATCGCGCCACGACGGCTTCCTTGCGAATCCTTTCCAACTCATTATTTATCTATTATACTACCAGAGAGTGTTTGTTAAAAGCAAGAACAGTGGAGGCATAGAAGCAGCCATTGCTAGGTAATGGGCCGTACACACGCAGCAGAGGAACGTGTGACGTACACTGTGACGTGACGGAATAGTAGAAGAGGTGATGCAAGCAGCGTTCTACGTGGATCCGCGCCACGTTCGTTGCTACTGAACTGTGTGGTAAACACATTTCTGCATCAGTGAATCAACGCGCAACAATCTAGTAAGTGATGTTTTCTGTGGGTCAGTCCCGAGGCTGTGTAACGAGGATATGACCCAGCTGGAATTAGAACTGAGTCGAGTTCCGGAGTTGGCAGTTGCAACGGAGAATTGAGTCTGCAGTTCAAGGTGACTGAGAAGAAATGGCAAGATAGAAATTAGGCTGTGCAAAGAAGACTTCATAGTGTGCTGCAGTTACAGTTAGACTCTTACGAATCCGTTGCCAGGATATGCCTAGTGAAAACTGAGGACATTAGTGTGTGTGTGTAACAGTCACGAAAAAGTTCGTTAAATAACCGACGGAAAAATACACATTATTGCTTGCCTCTTCAGTATAGGAAGGGCATAGACGAATTTGCATGGGAATGCATAGTTAGGGCAATGTCACGTGCCAATTGTTTCCGCTCTAATACCTGTCCCCGCAGACGCTACATCATACTGTTTATTCTTATTTAAGTACGTTTTCGTTCATTTTCCTGAGTGACGTCACGGAGTTTGTACTTATCCATCGAGGTGAATGCCTAAAAATAAATGCGTTCTTTGTTGGGATGAGTTGAGGCATGTTCGCGCATGTGAGTTCCTCTAGTTCAGCCTTGTGCACCCGTGCTCAGCACAAGCAGTTGGGCAGCATTACCATCAGACACAACACGCTTCTGCATAACTGGGGCAATGAAACCAGAACAGTTTCTCTCTATGAAATTCATTAAAACTCGTTAAGAACGCAATTACTAGATTATTTGATTAGAAGCCGTTAATGATCTCTTAGAGGTAGGCGTTTTCTTTTGCTGACTTAATGATACCATGGAGAGCCGGGACAGCTCAGTCGGTATATATATATATATATATATATATACACATATACACACACACATACGTACATATATAGACGTCTTATCCTAGATTCTGGCATGTTCAGGTGCATTTGTTTTTTAACTACTTTGTAATTAACTCCAAGGTATAGAGTATTTATTTGAAAAGTTACCAGTTGCTAAATTCGTCATCAAATAATGTGTTCTTATGGAAACCGAATATTCATTAGTTTGTTTACAGAAGGCCACTGGACTCCATGCTGATACTTTCAAATCCGATATAGCACCTCAAAGTCTGCTTCTTTGTAATCATATGTAATGCTTTCCTTCTATCTACGGCCAAGTCTATCACGTGATCAAGTTATTTCGACGTAGATTTCCTGTTAGTTTTCCTTTTTTTGATTTAATCTTTTAACAGGTTTGTTTAGAAGCTAATATTCGCTCATCTGCCCAAGAAAGTTCCTGTATGTTATGGAACTTGTTTGTCCATTGTTGTAACAAGGACCGCCAGCATCTCCTGTCCTGGGACGGAAGAACTCAGTCCAGGCTCTTATACCTGTATTATAAGATCTATTCTAATATTATCCCCTTCAGTCACCGAACGATATTGGGTGAAAAGTGAGTTTTTTTCCTGAATGTTCAGTCAGTGGTATGGGGAGATGTGTCTCTTATCCTTGTGGGTCTGTTGCCAGTGATATTTCCCATGTTGCCTTTTTTAATCATTCCATTTGTATCCTCTTGTTATTTGTTACTGCCTCCTTGCCTTCCTCATTGTGTATTTTTAGGTAACGGGAATATTTTCGATCATTAACCTGTCTGTCATGTGGATAGGTATGTCTTCTTCTTCTGTTGGGAATTTTGCCAGAGGCATTTCTCATGATCACTCTTTTAATCAAATTCGCTGGTACCCTCTTGTGATTTGTTACTGCTGCCAGGATTTTTTGACATAATTTTATTTAGAGTTTTCCACCTCCTATGCCTTTTATAATATTTCTCCACTGTCTGTAACTGTCTCCTTCCTATGCAACTTCACCGAAATTTATACCTTTCCATGAATCATTGAGGATAATTTTGAGCTAGATCTAAGTATAAAGTAGAGGTAGGCGTGTACATTGCAGTATGTAGACCTTCACTAATGTTTGTTTTGCTTTTATTTTGAGATAAGCGCGAGAATATAACGAATAAAATGTGATCAATAAAAAAATACGACACAGCTCCTGCCCTTATTGTGTTTAATGTGGGCCTTCATAAGGGGCGTGCTTTACAGAGATATAAAAATATCCGATTATTTGAGCCCTTATACTGTAGGCTCTTAAATTGATGCACGTTATATTTCCTGCTCGTAACCAGCGGATTACTTAATTCAAAGAATGATTTTATTCGATGTTTTGTATTGTTTTTCATCCAATGGCGGGACTCTCTGTGACTTGAAGTCTTTAAAATTCAGTTACATGTAGGGTAAAAGGTAAAGTTGTCTCTGTGCTTAACTAATTAAGCATTATATAATGAAGGCGTATGTATAGATCCACATTTTCTCGACCTCAGCACTAGTTGAAGGTGAGTGGGCAGCTTCAAGCCCCGGCTGCTTTACCCCTAGGGAAAGAACAGCTGGTACCCATTGGATAGGAGGCTGAGTGAATGCAGAAGCCTGTCTGAAAGACCTGAAAAAGAAAAAGTTCTTGACCTTACTGGGACTTGAACTCCAACCCCTTTGCCGTCCAGCCAGTCGCTGTACCGACTACGCTATCCCGGCTCCCATACGTAGGGTAAACCTACATTTTTCGTGGCGTATCCAATTCCGGGACACGACACTCAGTTCGCTCCAGATTTTTGGAACATCCATGGATAACTGTTACCACTGCGTAATACTGTGACACGACGCCTAAAATCAGAATTGTTCATTGCTAGGTAACGGCTCGGTAAACATTCCTGAAGAAGCGAACGCGCAAAAATAGAAGAACCCGGTTCTAAGCAGTGGATCAGTAAACACAACAATGCGGGTATTGTTGGAAACAGTATTTCCTGGGGGGCTCCCCGAGTCTATATAACGGGGATCTCAGGCAGCTGAGAATTAGAATTAGGCCGCGCAAATAAGACTTTATGTGTGCTGCAGTTGCAGTGAGACTGTTATAAATCCGTTGCCAGGATATGACTGTGAAGATCGAGGACACTAGTGTGTGTAACAGCGAGCTATAAAGTGGGGAAATAGCGATAACACCATAATTAATTGTAGCTACGAGTAGTATACACAAGTGGTGTAATAAATCCAATCATCAAATCCAAGAACATCTATAAGTTACGCCCCCCCCCCCCACCAAATCATGACCCAGTTTTATGGCGGTTTTCGTCTGTCATGCTACGAAACAATTTATTGTGGTGTTTACTGGCAAACGTTTACTTATTTCCTGGTAAACTTGATTTACAAGAGAAAAAGAATGTCTTGGCCTCGCCATAGCTCAAGCGGTTAGTCGCTGGCTTCCCATCGTGGCAGCCCGGGTTTCATCCCGGGGCTGGTTAAGTGAGATTTGTGGTGGACAAAGTGGCTCTGGGGCAGGTTTTCTCCGAGTACTTCGGTTTCCCCTGCCAATCTTCATTCCACCAATTGCTCCACAATCACCCTCACCTATCATCTAGGGCTGGTACAATAGGCCAGAAGTGGCCGCAGTACAAGGGACTTAGTCCCACCCAACTAGCAATGAAAAAAATAATAGTCGCTGGCTTCCCACCGCGGCGGCTCGGGTTCGATCCCGGGTCTGGTCAAGTGGGATTTGTGGTGGAAAAAGTGGCGCTGGGGCGGGTTTTCTCCGAGTACTTCGGTTTCCTTTGCCATTCTTCATTCCACCAAATTCTTCAACATAATATCACCCGTGGCAAGCTACAATAGTCCAATCAGTGGCCGCCGTGCCGAGTGGACCCAGTTGGACTCCACCCCTACTAAGCGAATTTAAAAAAGAAAGAAAACACAATGTCTTAGTTATTTTTAAGACGAAAAGTTCAATAATCCCTGTCTCATGCATGAACAAACCATATGCATTTTTCGTGTTTTGTGTCAGGGAAAGGAATATATAAAGAGCAGTATGATAACCACAGTAACGGAAATGATAGTAATTCTGATCCATCATACTGAAAGCACTGGCATCCATAAATTACAAAATGCTGTTTCGATGGTAAATTTTTATGCACGGTCTGACATGTAATATTTAGAAACTAGGGCACCCTCCTACATGTAGGCCCATTTAGGGGGCTGGTTTTACTTTTTTTTTGCCAATACTGAGATGGGCATTAAAAATCTTTGTAAGGTGATACGAGTGTTCTGTTGTATGGAGAGCTGGGTGGGAGGGAGTGGCTGTTTGTATGCATGAGTGTCATGATAGATGAAGTGAGATTTCGAGGGAAGAGTGAGTGTAGGATGCTGGGAAGTACAGAACCTGTATAGGGTCAAATATATCACTGTGTATAGGGTTGGTATGGGGGAGGATTGGGGTGAGTTTGGTGTAGTGATATGGAACTTGATGTGTTATGTGGACAGTTTCCAAGGGTAGGTAGGGGTCGGTCCAGCGTGTGGATGGACACGCTGATAAATTGAAAACTCGTGGATGTGTGTATTGGTCTGTCTCCATACATCATCGTATCCAGTGTGCCTATACCCCCCCCCCCACCATTATCGTTATGCTATACTTCATACGCACTTAATCTGATAGCCCGAAAATCAATAGTCTATTGAAAACCCCTAACTGAAATCATCTGTTTACTATATCCGTTAACACACTTCAAAATTAAATGTTGTAACGGATTTGCTCAAAGCATTTCTAGGCAACGGCTCGGTAAATACGATGAACATGCAACAATGGAAGATGCGTCTCAGTGGACGAATATTATTGCGCGTTGCTAGGTAACAGCCCACCAATGAAAGCGCTGGCTAGGAATCACGTGACTTGTTCTCTGTGAGGTCTTCCTTATGCAACAGTAGAGCTGTGTCTTCTGTGCGTGGTCCGTGCAGAGGCTATATAATGAGAATAACATAGCAATTCAGTTCAGTTCTAGGGAGGAGACAGCCACAGGAAGTTCGTAGAAGACCTGTGAAGACTTAACGTGTAAATTGAAAACTTTGTGTGTTATAATTACAGTAATCTTGAGAGTGTTACAATTGTTTGTAGTTACGACTAGTGAAGATCCAATAAATTTACTCACAAATCCAAATCCACGTCTTAGTCACTCAAATACATGACAATATGAAATATAAATAATTTCGTTTATGGACGTGTGGACAAAGAAATTCTTATACGTAAATATGTTTGGTCTTGCTTAACTATTCTTCTGTTTCGAGAGATGGGAAATATTGGAGTAATGTTAGCTAAATAGGACGGATAGCCCAGGCGAGAACTTCAGTTATTAAGACGTTGAGTCTGACGTGATTTCAGGGAATTTGATCCCAAAATTTACATGGCTTCCATAAGAGTCATTAATGTTGAGATTTAATTTTCGGAAATCATTATCTGTGCATCCTTATAGAATACGTGACGATATTAATATATGCCTACATTTACCTTCTTATTTCTGTTCAGTATGAAGTTGTTCTGAAATATTGGATCTCATGTAGGGCCTATTAGATGTTTCATTTTTTTTTTTTTTTCAGATTTTGTATTTCTGTACTGGAGGGCGCTGACCAAATTTATGTTACAGATGAATCAGTAATAATTTCTGTTTTCTCCTTCCGTAGGCAAATTTTATCTCATTAAATATTTGGTATCCCTAGGCCTGCGTAAAAATAACCTAACCCAGATATGGTTAGGCGTAATTTCTATTTATAATACATCTTCTGGATAATTTAGGAGCCGGGATAGCGTAATCGGTATAGCGACTAGCCGCGGCCTGAACTACTGAGAGGTCGGCGTTCGAGTCCCGGTAGGGGGAAGATCTTTCTCTTCTCAACGTTATCCAGACCGGTTCTGGGGTCCATCCAACCTCCTATACAATGGGTACGGGGGTCTTTCCTCGGGGGTAAAGCGGCAGGGGCGTGAAGTTGACCACTCAGCTCCAACTGGTGCCAATCTAATGTACGGATCTATACATCCACTCCTCCACACGCCTTCATGGCGTAGTGCTTAATTAGTTAAGTACAGGTACATCTTTACCTTTCCTGTCTTCTGGATAATTTTGTTTTGATTTTCTTACCCAGTTCCAAATTCCATTTGTAATAGTTTCACCACCATTCTTCTAAATTGCGTCTATTGTAACTTAAGTATATTGCAGAGAAACTAATTTAAGCATAACCCTGATATATCTCAATATTATTGTAACTAATATTCATAAGGAAGCCCCCATTGGACCCATTCCGTTCCTAATTCCATCCTCAAATCTTGTTTTCTAAGATCCATCTTAATATTCTCCTAATGTCTTCCTCTTCCAACTGAACGCATTGCAGCAGATTTCCACGCCGATATTTTTTTTTTGCATTCATTTTCTCATCCTACCTAGCTACACGCCCCAGCTCTCATAATGTCTGTGTCATTAGGCATTACTATGTTAGGCCTATGCCGGTCGCGGTAGCCCAGAGGTCTAAGGCACGCACTGTCTTCGCTCGCTCGGAAGCCGGGATCGTGGGTTCGAATCCCACTCAGGGCATGGATATTTGTGTGCGTTTACCGAAGTGAAACGGAGAGTTTCATGGAGGTAGGCCTAGGCCCAAATTGGGGCTGTAGCGCCACAGAAAAAAAAAATATTATGCCTGTAAAACTTAAAAAAAAAAAACACGAGTATTCTGCTTATGCAGTTTAAATTTCATTCTTCTTAGGTCTGAATTTTTTCCAGACACTTTTCCATCAAAAGTGCAAAACTGTGACACCCTAAGTTTTGAGTTATTTTAGTGGCTGAGAAAATTCTTGGGTTTGACTTGGAACAGCATGCAGCTGAAGGTCACACTGTCTCCGGAACTTCAACTCTGATGCTGGAGGCAGTATGTGCTATGAAATCTTAGTATGCAGGCTGCGCGATATCTTAATCTTTAGTTTTTTAGACCATTTTGGATATTTCGGAGGGAATAGACTAACTCCTAAATAAATTATTTAATTATTTGTAAAATGTTCTATATTAACTCTCATCTTTTCTGTATCATAGTTTTCGGTAAGGGGGGTTCTTGTAGAGGTGCACAAATACAAAGGCATGATTTCTATGTTTTGAATCTGCAAATGAATAATCATATGTCTGTGGTTACATAGGCCTCGGCCATTTCAGTTAAAACCCAATAAACCAGTGTCCTAACATTTCTTCTGTATTTCCTCGCCTGTCCCTTCCTCCCAATCTTTCATCTTCTCTTTCATTTGTTATAACGTTCACACATACACACACACACACACACACACACGAACACGAACACGAACATGAACATGAACACAGAGCACCATGTCATATCTTGCCTGTGTTTTTAGTCTGGATCGCTAGATGGCAGCACTGGCAGTACCTATCCGAATAACAGAGATAGATTGCTCACCCTTTCTCCCTGTCCACTCTCTAAAACGCAAGCAAAATGTCAAAATCCCTCGCATATAACTGGAACGAACCCCTCTGTTGCGAAAAAGACCGATTGACACAAAATGAACAGCATAAAAATTCTCTAGGTGTATCAGCCCTCGATGTTTATTTCAACGTAGGGTAGTGGATTATTTCTGACTATGATAAGCATGATTACAGTCGGATGTGATTTGTTTCTAACGGGGAGTTTATTGTGATCCTGTTGTAGATTTATTTTCGTGTAAGAGCCAAATATAAAATTAGGAATCGGACTGGTGAACGACAGTGCCTGTTCCCAAGTTATGTGAGTATAAGTCGAAATATTTTGTAAAGATCTATAGATGAAATATAAATAAATCTACTAAGCATTTCATTTTCCATTCTGTAACACTTTTGTTTAAAGAAATCAAATTAAGAGACCGCATAATGAATTAGATGAATTTTATATCGTAACTTTTCCTCTTAATTATAAATTTAATTAGAAAACAAATACATTTTAACAGACTGGAAATGTAGAAGGTTCATCTTTCCATCTTAAGCTGGGTGAAAGGTAAATTATAGCTTACTTGTTATGTTTCAGAAGAGACTCAAAGTAATTTATAAATTTAAATTAATTTTGTATGGTCCATTTCACGGCGTTCTCATTATCTCGGACTGTTTCACTTAATCTCGTAGCTCACTGATGAATAATGAGTTTACAGAATTTGGAAAAAATCTATCGTGGCCTAATTAAGAAATTATCATGTAATTTACTTAGAGGGACTGAGGAAAACCACATAGAACTTCAGTCAGGATGACGGGTGCCCTAGCCTAGATTCTCCCAAGTATTTGGCGAAATCAAGTTTGAAGTGTTAGCACTTCACCATACTGAACATTTCTCGGGTTCGATCCCAGGGCAAGTCACATGAAATTTATAGTGTATAAAGTGGTACTGGAGGCACATTTTTCCGAGTGCATTTGTTTTCTTCTTCCAGGTCTCAGTCCACAAATTGTCTCACCCTCGTTAATCTTCATATCCCCGATGCTATAAATAATCTCAGTCTGACAGCGTCGGGGACACGCGATAGAAATATTGGTTGAGACCGTAAGGTCGCGGGTTCGATTCTCAATAAAGTCATTGGATGTTTTCAATTTATTTAATCCTTCCAGCCGCACTATGGTCCTGTGATCGACTCAGCTTCTAACAGAAATGGATACCAGTAATCTTCCTGGGGCAAAGAGCGGCCGGTGCGTAAAGCTGCGTAAAGCTGACCTGTCTGTGACCCAATTGTCTAGAACAGTGTTCCGCAACCGGTGTGCCGTCACAAGGTGAAAGGTGTGACGCGAACTTTTACTTGTTGTAAGAAATTAATTGTCGAATTTTATTCGTTTTATTTTATCCCAGTTACCGTGTTTCATATGCTTGTATTTTATTCTCAGACACTGCACAGAATAAATAAGTTGATGCTTGTTTATTGTTTATTACATGTCGTGATTTTTTATTTACATTAATGTTGTATTCTAAGAAATTAAAGGTAAATTTTTACTCGAAGTTGTTATAATAGTTTTTATTATTGATTTTTTATTTTTCTCGGCTTCTTTGATATACTTGCCGCCTGTTCTGCGTACGTGCTTTTCCCTGAAACTGCAGGGATTAGCAAGGGTTGCCCTGTTTTTTTATAATGCTGTTTTGGTATTTGCCCTTGTTTGTTAGAAGTTAGAGCTTCTTCAACTTTATGACTTTCTTCCTGTAACGATGCACCCACCGATTGTTGGACTTCATTTAAAATGATAAATATTTCAAGAATAAGTAGGTATGTGTCACTTCTTCCGTTTGAAGAATATAGGTCCCGCGTCTTACAATTGTTTCAGTTCTATCACAGCTGTGCTCTAAAGTATTTCGAAAATTGTGGTTGCTAGTTAGTCTTGCTATTTTCTATTACTATTAGACTACTTTACTTTTTGAAGATGGATAAATTCCCACAGATCAGTCGCCTGTGTGCAGCTACGCCGGCGCAAGTATCACATTGAAGATATGAGTAGAATTACTGTATTTACTTTAAAAGTAATAGAAGTGTATTTTCTACACTCTACAGTGAATTAAAGTTCATTAATTGTTAATAAATTCACGAGTCGATTTCTGATTAATGATAATAAAATAACTATAATAATATTATAGTAATAAGTTGATCACGTTACGTATTTATATTAATTGTCTGATATCATGCGTTTTTGAGGGGAATAACATTTTGGTGTGCCGTGTTGAGTCATGGATACTTCATGGTGTGCCGCGAATAGAAAAAGGTTGCGGAACACTGGTCTAGAAAATGTGGAAAGCTTCGACGTCTCACAACTCTATGGGCCTTGAAAGTCTGTTACAGGGATAGGTTTAACTTTACCTTACTGCCAGCGTCGTTAAATAACCAACTTAAAAAGAGTGTACTCATCGGTCTTCAGTGGCTCGTGTAGCTCCAGCGTGGCAAGGACCAATAATGAAGCAACTGCCGACACTGTGGGGAACTAGTGTTTCGAGGAGGACAGACGGTAGCCAGAAGCATTTGTGATGATTAATGCGTTTGTTTACGGAAAAAGCATTTTTTTCTGTTCTCACTTTATAAATAATACAGATTACAGTCCCCAATATAAAAGATAGACCTACTAATAAGTTACTCGAGACGTTACTGTTCACGGGCTATATAGTTGAATGGGAGAGCGAAGTGTAAGTTCTCTTAACAATATTGTTTTCAGTAAGACAGTTATTATACTCGGGTTCGTGTCTGGGTTAGGTCATTTGGGATTTGTGGTGGACAAAGTGACACTGGGGCAGGTCTTCTCCGAGTACTTTCATTTCCTCTGCGAATTCGCATTCCACAGATTGCTCCAAAATCATCATCATCCTCATTATCATCTATCGTCTAGGGCTAGTACAGTAGGCCAAACAGTTGCCGCAGTACCAAGAGGACTTATTCTCACACCATGAGAAGGAAAGCAGTTATAAAGGAAGTATAAGTACGGTTGCGTTTTTTTGGCGCATTCTGTTAAAGGTAAAGTTGTTCCTGTGCTTAACTAATTAAGCACTACGCCATGAAACCGTACAGGGTGAGTGAACGCATTCCATTCTGTTCACAAAAATGGAGATCGGCGAGAGACTGAGAGATAGAACGAAAATAAGGTTTTATCTTATGAGAAAGTACATAGAACTGTTAAGGTTCAAATAGTCACTAAAATATAAACATTGCTTTCATTCATTGCACGTTGGTTGCGTCACACAAGTAAAATTTAGACGCGTACACTGTCCGTGTTTTTAAACCTGGTACTTATTACCAGACGGAGCTGTGGTTTCGATCGCGTCTGCTGATATAAGACTGTAGGACGTGTATGGATTGTAACAGGACCTTAGTTACAGTGTGCCACACACTCTCTCTCTCGCTCTTAGAAAGCAGCTACAAACACTGCCCCGCTACCGCTTGCCAACACACAGTCTGTATATGCTTCTACAGTTTTCAGCATCCACCCTCTAGTATTAAATAATATTTAGTATTAAAATTTTTTACTTCTTCCTCACAGCAATTAATAATATGAGTCAGTTTGACCCATAAGCTCGTTAATTCTATTTGGAACATGGAAGAACTGCCTGATCAGTGGAAGCAGTCCATTATTTTACCAGTTTACAAAAGGGGAGATAAAAACTGACTGTTGTAATTATCGTGGCATATCACTGTTAGCTCAAGTGATAAACCGTCGGACTTGTATTCATTAGTTAGTCACTTTCGATGCTAGGACATCGCTTTCTGGTTGTTTATGTTCTTTCCTTACATGCAATTAGTGAAAAGTATACACCATTTTACGTTATTTACTAGTTACAAGATCCAGTGCTTGTTAGGCCTTACATTTTTTTTCTTGGCACTATAGCCCCAGTGGGCCTAGGCCTACCTCCATGAACCTCTCCGTTCACTTCGGCTTTTCTAGATCTTACACATTCGGTAGGACTCCTTGGGCGGGTGATCAGCTCGTAGCAAGGCCTCTACCTGTACACAAACACAGAAAAACGCACACACACAAACTAAACATCCATGCCCTGAGTGGGATTCGAACCCACGATGCCGGTTTTCAAGCGAGCGAAGACAGTACATGCCGGCCTTACATTTTGTGGGACCATATATCTGCTAGATTGTGCTGTTACAAAAACAGAAATACTTGATCTGATAGGCCAGTCATAGTCGTATGTGCGATATGCATGGGTAAACATGCATTCGTTCAAAAGTTTTGTTCTGCACTTTGTTGCTAGTGGGATGTAATCATAGGATTACGCATGTAAGTACAGCAGTAATGCTGTGCGTTTTGTTGTGTGGTAGAATCCTGTGTAACCATCGTGTAGGCTATACTATCGTCTCACATTATAGGCTTTGATTTTACTTCAAACTTATTAACTGGTTTAATGAATTCTGTGGAACACAGTTCTTCCTACAAGTTAGGTTGGCCTATAGATACTTATAAATTTGAAGAGGTCAGACACTAATTTTTAACAACCGGAGAAGTTTATTATTATTATTATTATTATTATTATTATTATTATATGCGAGGAATTAGGGATTTCGAAGTGAAGTAATATGGATGAATGAATGAATGAATGAATGGATAAAGAGGTGGACCTTCTCGGCCCTTGCACCGCGACCTATAGTGATCTGTTGTGCTTAAGTAATATGGATTGTAAAAAAGTAAATCTATCCATGTAACAGGTCCAAATTTCTCTAGAAAATCGGCTCACAGATGGCAGTAAGGTTGTCAGTCTTACGAGCCGGCCACACATTACCCCCAAGGAGATTCCTGGTACTCATTTCTGTTAGAGGCTGAGTTGACCCCAGGGCCATAATGCGGCTTGAAGTGTTAGGTAATTGAAATTTTATTGACTTCCTCGGAAACCTAACCCGCGTCCTTCCGACTTTTAGCATAGTGCCTCAACCATGCTACCTCATGCCCCAAAGTAATATTTATAGTGGTGAAAATAAATCATTCCTGCATCTTAATAAGACGAGGTGATATATTTTCTTTTTCTGGAATTAAGGGTGTGTACACGCATTACAGAAGCTGCACTTTAAAACTTGGTTTAATTTAAGACTTAAGAATTGATGGCTCTCTATACATTTATAATGGCGATCTGGCAGCCCTGTTGAGCACATACACGTTTAATATTTGCAGAGCCCTGTTCAAAATGATTTTTTTCTCAGGGCCCGTAAAGAGTTTGATTTAGTCCTATTTGATCATAGAGGAACAGCCATGAAAATAATTTGGTCATAACTAAGATAATTTATTTGACCTCATGGTCTTGTAAAGGCGCGTCCACAGTACTCGTGCTCGTGTGACTCGCTATGCTCGCAAGTAATGTGGACTATATGACAAGTCACGAGAGAAGCAAATTTAATTTAAAAACTATAGCCAATAAATTAAAATACGACTACAGCCTATACACACTACGAGTAAATATACGGATCCTCACGCGCGCCGAAGCCTGGCGAGCAACTGAAGTAGTGTGGACGAAGATTTACGAGCACAAGTAAAAGCCAGACGAGTCTCCCGACGAGAACAAGCCTGGCGAGGACGAGCACGAGTAATGTGGACGCGCCTTAAGAACCTTAGCCTCGTGCACGATATTTTTCAATTTTCCTCAGTTATATTCCATTTGCCGCCATCCAGTCGCCCTCACATAATTCTCTATATAACCTGAGGAAACGCCAAGAAAATTATAATTCCCACAAGCGTAACTATTTTAATGATTATATAAATAAAAACATTTTCTGCTCCATATGTTTCAGCCACTAATGGCCATCTTCATGATGCAAATAAACATTATGAATTATATACTTTACATAAGTTATTACACCGTTATCCAAGGGACTAGTTGTAGGTGTGAAGATTAAAACGAAAGATACAAAGATAAGAAAATTAGTTTAGCATATATGGTATACTTACAACTATAATTTTAGTAGACAGTAGTTATCCAGAGGTTCGCGCTTAAGAAGTTGTGCATAAGCTGATTTCCACATTCGTTATACTATATGCACATAATCAGTTAGATCGCATTAACTAACTCTCACTTTAAGGATGTACTAACAGTTTTCCAAAGATGAAACAAAGCATTGGCAAAGTGTGACGTCATCAGTAGCGTTGAGAACGTTTCGATTTGCATTATCCAGCAGTGATTTTGGAGGCCATCATTGTTTTGTGTTGTTTGATGGACTGGACGGGTCTGGCAGAATCATTTTCTTCCCTTGTATTGCTCCACCCCTCATTCATTCATAGCCCAACCAACCCCCTAGGCCTAGCCCAACCTTCACACCCCCCGAGAGTCCCGCCTTGTGAAACATTATCGACATCTGTCGGGAGAAGCGTTGAACTACTTGTACTGTAGAATTTCGACTACTACAGATTCATCTCTGGTGCTTTGTTAGTTAGGATTCTATTATCTGAGATAGAGACTATAAAATAATTTTTATTATGAATTGCATACTTAGTATATTCAACAAATATTAATTTAAAAGAATTACTGCGTAAAGTATGTTACAGATTCCTGTGCTAATTAATTCCATGGAGCATACTGCTTCATGAGAAGCAATCATAAATTTCCACATACTTTACGAAATCTGATACCATCGAGTGGACATTATCCTGAGCCAGTTTAATTCAGTTCACGTCTTTACATCTGAATTATATAATACCCATTTTTATAGGCACAAATCAAATTTCCATCAATGCCTGGTGCTCCCAGTTGTCTCTTTCCTTCTGATTTTGTTGTTAAAATTTTGTATACATATTTAATTTCCGCCTGCTATATCTCCTGGCCACTCATTCTTCTTGATATATTAAACCTTTATCATTTTAGTAAAGAGTATAAATTATGAAGCTTGTCGTTAAGCAAATTTTGGCATCGTTTCACGGCCTGCTACTACATTTATGGTCTCCGTCTTAAAGTATGTTAAGTTCCTGGATTGTTCTTTCACTTCTCGTCGAATAAGTTTAGGTATGGAGCAAGCAGAACCTGCGCAGTGCACAAGAACCTTGCTACATTTCTACACACATTGTCACGTATGGGCCTATAAGTGTGTACGAGGCTGAGTTCCATGATATATGCCCAAACTGTAAGCCTGTTGTATGTAAAGTAGGCTTCAGGTATTAATGTCATGTGGTGTCACATTTACCTGGAACGTTTCTTTTTAAATTTGAACTTATAAGCGTATACTTTTCAAGCTCCAAATATTTACTAAATTCCTTACATATATCATATAGATCGTAGTATTCTATTTGAACAATTATTAAACTGCAAAATTCCATACCATGCCATTTTAAAATTTGACTTTATTATTGTCTATGATTTCAGTATATTAACATTTTAATAAGCATACAGAAGACTGTCTTACTAAAAAAAAAGTAAAGCTATCCCTGTAACAGGCCCTGAAGGCCCATAGGATTGTGAGACGTTGAGGGTCCCACATTGTCTAGACAGTCGGCTCAAAGATGGCGGTAAGTTTGTCATCCTTACGCGCCGGCCGCGCTTAATCCCCAGGAAAATTATTTAATTAATTCCTCGTACTCATTTCTGTTAGAGGCTGACACCAGGGCCATAGTGCGGCTGGAAGGATTAGGTCAACTGAAAAAAATTCAATGACCTCATCGGGACTTGAACCCGCGACCTTCCGGCTTGTAGCATAGCCTCTCAACCACTACACTATGATAATAGAATTCTGTGATACATGAGAGAAAACACTTCCCCAACCATTCATTATATTACCATCCATTTGTACTGTATTGTAGCTTTGTCTGCAATATTATTCCATGCCCTAACCCAACCACTGTTTTTAACTTCTCAAAACAGGATGTGATTTTGTAGGAATATACCAGGTTATTTCTCATGTTTCACTCCAGTGAAAATTGCAGGTCCATTCGTCCTACTGAAAAGCAAGATTGGAAATTGCAGCATAAGATTTACGTATGCGCTCCGTGCCCCTTTGCATTCTCATTACTTCAAACAGTTCCAAGTTGATATAGCGAAGAAGCTGGTATTGTTAATTTGACCTGCAAGTTCGATAAGTTGTCACTATGGCTTCTTAGTTTGCCCGTTACTGTGGTTACTCTTCAGAGTATGAAATTGTTGGTTATGACGCCGTGTGGTTTGGAGACAGCCGACGTTTCAGAGGAACATGGCATCAGCATTCTTGGTCGAAATAAGCTAGTTAAGGAACTAGCAGAAAAAGGAAAAAAATATCTGAAGATTTTTCTGTTTGGCTTACTCATTGGTCCTGAAGATAGATGCGAAATATTTCTGCGAAGCGTACACTTGTCCGATCTACGCGGCGTTACATCCCAGGAGAGAGTAGTCTGCACTGTCACTTCCCTGGTAATCTCAAATCCAACATGGCTGCTGCTATGTCTGTGCTTACTCTCTCTTCTGAAGTCGCAACACTCCAAGCGTTTCTTCTACCGCCCAGGCCTGGATTTAGATTTGTAGTCGCAATGGGAATACGGAGGCCTCTGTCAGTAACAAGTTTAGGCTATTAAAATTTTTTTATTTTGACGACAACAAATTTAAAGTAAATTTTCATGATCTTAAAGAAGAAAATGTCTCAATAAAATCTGTGGACTCTAATCGTGTTTTGTGGAGGACCCGGGTGCGACCACCGTCATCATTCTGCTTTAAATCCGATACTGATGCCGCCCTAACGTACATATCAAGTTCAATGGAAACCTGTCCAACTGTTCTCGACTATAAGGCTTGAGGGCAGACAAAAACTACCTCTATCATATATTTTTTCTCTATATTTTTCGTGCAGAAATCGCATAGCAAGTAACTAACTTCATAGAATTGAGACCTTCTTCAGAAGCCGCCAATTGTGCAGCTACTCAAGAACTTCCCAGCATTTTATGGAGGCCGTAGTTTCATTCCCGTGTTCACAAAAGCCCTCCTCTGGTTTCTATCCTGAACCAGATCAATCCAGTCCATAACACCCCACCCTATCTGTCTCAGATCCATTTTAATATTATCCACCCACCAACGTCTTGGTCTTATACTTGGATATTTCTTTCGCAACAGTCATCAGCGAACCTGCCCTATGCAGACTTATTGCATCCCATGTACCAAATCTCATGTCCGTTTTCCTTAGCTTAGGTCGTTTAGCCAGTGAATCCTTCCAGGCCTGAGGATCTTCGGACACTTTCGTACAAGTTTATTATTTTAGGGCGAAGTTAGAGCCCTACGCGCAAGCCCCCCCCCCCTGGAGGACCACCCCTTGTCAGCTGTCCGAGACTGAATATTCAATATATTTGCCCACCTAACTCCTCAAATAATTACCGTTTCGACTCTTAGCTGTTGTGTTATAATAGATATGAAATGTTTATATAGTTCATAGCAGCAGGGCTATCATGACGATAGCCGTTAGAATTAGTGGTATATCATACTTGTTGCCAGTTGAAATAACTCAACCATTTTTATAACAGAGGGTGGTAGATGTATTACCTCCCCAAAAATTTCATTAGTTTTACACAAGGGGTTGGAGTCCTCCCCACAATCAGTTTTATATTGATTGCTGCACCAGTGGAATTGCCTGCTGCTGGGTGGGTGTATACGAATTGTAGCGTGCATGTATAGATTGCCACAGCATTTTGTTTAATTGCTTGTCAACGAGGTGATTGCTGATTATATTGCTATATACACATAGACAGAGATGGAAATAGATGGACAGAATGTGAAAAAGAAAGAGTTAGAGCTACAAAATTCTATATATGCAATTGTCCCTAGGGGAAAATCGTATAAACTTGCCCTCCAGTTCTCTTCTAAAATCCCCACAAATTCCCTCTCCATTCCATCGCATTTAACACACCTAAACCACAAACACTCAACCTTCTTGGCAACTCCCTCTTTTTACCTCCTAATTTTCAAACCCATCAACATTCTCACGGAATCAATCGATTTCTATCTCATTTCCCAGTCCTTTCCAGTTCTCTCCATTGCGCCATTTGTCTCGAATGTTTTGGTCGATGACGATAGGTTTACATCGCCCCTCACCGCCCCCACCAGCTATGCACACCCCCTGCTCTTCCCTCTTCACCAGGGCTTCGATTTCATTTGAAAGCCACCACTGGTGGTTGGGCATCAAGTTGATTAATTGGATGTAATCAGCGTATAAAACCGTTGCAAATTTTAGCAAAACACACACACGCAGACAGACACATACACTGGGCGTTTCACTGAACAAGTGACTCTCGTTACATCGTCATCTGTTTGTTTGTCCTGTCCGTATTCTATTTTTTGACTGCAGCCATGTTAACAAATGCTACAAACTTAAAATTAACATTTTCGGACATTTTCACCTTTATCATTCCAACAGGGCGGAGTTAGCTTTTTGATTTGACCGGAACTGTCCACCAGAATTGTGTAGTCTAATGTGTTTTCCCTAATTCAGGGTGAGGTGGGTTAATACTGGATTCGGAAATTCACCTGAAACACCGTGCTGAATATTTGTAGTTTAGCCAGGGTCCAGCACACAAGGGATGAACTGTGTAGGATTCGATATTCTAGCAGTGGAGGTTATGAAGAATTTTATCCTCTGAGTTATAATTTCATACAGTCTTCGATCCTGAAGATTGAGGTGACATGTTCATCCGAAACGTCGGTTGAATTTCAGCGGGCTAAACAGCGTTATACCCCAGAACATAGAACTGTTGACGGGATGATCTAGTTTGGCTTTATTGTAAGGAGTGGAGACTAGCCAAGACATACTTTGGACCAGTGGTTCCCAAATTATTTTGGACCACCACACCCCTTTCCCCATAAACTCATCCCAAGTGCCTTTGTCCTACCGCCACTCACTCACTCACTCACGGAGCTGAGTCCTTCTTGAGAAGCCGTCAACTGTGCAACTACTCAAGAACTTCCCAGCATTTTATGGAATCCAAAGGTTCGTTACCGTGTTCAAAAGAACTCTTCATTGGTCCCTATCCTGAGCCAGATCAATCCAGTCAATACCACCCGATCCATTTTCATATTCATCCAAGTACGTCTTGGTCTTCCTAGGGGCCTCTTTCTTTTTGGCTTTCCGACCAATATCCTATACGTATTCCTCTTCACCCCATTCGTGCTACATGCCTTTCCAATCTCATCCTTTTTTTGCTTCGTCATTCTAATTATACTTGGAGAAGAGTACAAGTTATGAAGCTCCTCATTATGCAGATTCTTCCACCCCCTGTCCCTTCATCTCTCTTCGGTCCAAACACTCTCCTCAGCACTCTGTTCTCATCACTCTCCGACTGTGTTCTCTCTTAATTTCAGAGGCAATGTTTCAGACCCTACCCTGTGAAACGCATTCTTCATAATACACAAACGTAGATAATAAGAATAAAAGAAGATACCAGAGTTAGTAACTACTTCACTGGTATTAAATTCTTAGTGCGATGGGTGGGCTTGATGAAGTGATACCAGTTTCTCGATGTGAGGTCTAAATCATTTCACTCGTAAGCTAACAACGTGCTCGATGGGGCCCAATTCTAGTGCCCCCTGCCGCCCACCTGCCTTTTACCGCCCCCTAGGTAATCCAACTTTAGGAACTACTACTCCAGAAGAAATTAATATAATACATAATGTTCTCTGCTTAGAATTCGTTGGAGAAATATGGAAATTCTCCGCAGTATTACACTGTGGGTGTCAGAATCTGATACTAACTGGCTGAGAACCAGAACCCACCATTGCGAATTGATTGGAGCCATAATATCATTTCATAAACCTTAAGGATTAGATCCTTCAGAATTATTACGCCTGTTTTATTCCATTTCAATCTGTTTGATCAGTAATATTATTGATTTTCATATATTAAAGTGTTCTCTGAACAATAATTCGTAATCGTTTTTAGAATAAGACGTGAAGTGCTGTAGTGAATTCTATATTTCTAAACATAGACCCTTTATGCAATAAAATCAGCTCCTCACGTCACGTCACGTGTTCTCTTCGTTGGGATTCCGCTGCTGCTCGCAGTGCCCTCGCTGATCGCCTTGCTGTACCTTGTCAGCACGCTGAATGAATTAGGCCTATAATGATATGTCTGAATAGTGAGAAAGCGCCACATCGGCTATTTGTATTGTCCGAGAGGAACATCCGTCAAAGCAACTCACTGCATCGGACAAGAATGATAAATGCTGGATCAGACTCATCATTTCACATAGCTCAGACATTCAGCAATATTACACGAACATTTTAAGTGATGTTTAAATGAGGAAGTTTATAACTGTATAAATCATTTTAGCGGAAAGTGTAAATAAATTGGTTTGTCCTCAGACACGAACCAATATACCTGTAGTTATCCTCCAGAATGAGTTCCATTTCGGACTTGCTCACGCGTTTGTTTCTATTAATGTTACATTAGTTTCAGTTTTCAAGGGCCTCTGAAACTGCTCAGAATTACTGGTGTTTTTTAACTTTGTCCATCAACCAGTATTCTAGAAAGTTTAAACACTTTCGGAAACTTGATCTGTTTCCGTCCCCAGGTGAGGGAGGAAAACATCTGCTTAGAAAGAGCTAACCTCAATTTTTAGTCTCTAGGATACCGGAAGATGGACGAAATCCAAGAACCCAGTAATTCTGAATATTATACACCATTGCTAGAACCCTATAGACTCTACTATGGAACTGTGCACGTAATATTAAGCCCAGTAGCAGCCGTCTGACATTACACACTATAACGGGAACCCGTCGTTTAAATTACTATAAATTACGGAGTTAAAACAGGTCTGGCGAGGGCTGGGGTGTGGTCCTGACTAGCATCTGTTGCAGCTCTGTGCCCATTATTCCAGCAGACAATCCCGCTGCACCGCGCATGGTTTCAACTCTTTTCTTTTCATGTAACCGCAGCCACAACGACGTGAATGTCTCTTCATTAGGGCAATTCACGATTGACAGTGCAATCTATTAAAGGTCAATACTAAATTCTGTATCGTCCTACTCACTAAGGGTCCCACATTTTGTGAGTTAATGCTGGACATTTGCGTCTTCACCGCGATCTCTCCTATATCAACGAAAGATAAAAGGTAAAGTTGTCCTTGTGCTCAACGAATTAAGCATTGCGCCATGAAGGTGTATGGGGGAGTGGATGTATAGGTCCACATTTTCTTGACCTTGGCACTAACTGGAGGTTAATGGTCAACTTCACGCCACGGCCGCTTTACCCCGGGGGAAAGAGCCCCGGTACCCATTGGATCTATATCAGCGTTACAAAATAAAACGAAAGACGTAACCTGTGAAGAACACGCCAGGGGAGACGGGCCTGTCGCATATCTCGGTGAGACATGCCTGTCTGCTAGGGGAACGGTAACTGATCTGGTAGGTACGAAACGTCCGCGAATCAGGTTTCATCGGAAGGAAATTCAGTAGGACTGTATTACTTCTACACACATTATATATCTTGAGACAAAACCGAAGTATATTTTTACGTATTTATTACTGATAAGGCGCACAATTCGATGTAATATTGCCCTTTTTACTATTAAATGTACGATACTAGACCAATTATCACAATAATTTTCAGCAGCGCCTCCCGTAATTTACCAAATTTTACTTTTCTTTAGTGATTATTACTATGGTTAACATGGAAATTACGGTACCAAGTTCTACGATCTCAGTCGTTCTGTTTATGCGGATTTTAGTTCTCACTGTTACAGTACTTAACAGACTTTTATGCAACAGGAATGCGAAAACACTTAGCAAAATAACTTTGGTTTATTTGTACTTCAGAATGTGTCAGGTGTAAAATTAATGCCAAACTCAAAAGGCTCGTAACAATAAGCTCTCGAATTTCATTTACACTCTGTCGTGTTATTTAGAGTTGGTTTTCAGCCATATATTGATAAGGAAGTTCCCACCCTCACGCAGTTCAGAGAAGTTGCCCATTGCTCTAAGGAAATTAGAGAAACGTTTACTAACGGAAATTATTTCCAGCTCTTACTGCCCTGCAGTGTTCTATTTTATGTTTAGGCCCGTTTAATATATTTGGTATCACGTCATAGGGTAAAGGGGGCAAATAACACCACCACTGAGGTTAATCACAGCTTCTCACCCATGTGCCAGGAACATCCACATCTTCATTTATTAAGAAACTACAAACTCCACATTTTCGAAGACGTGCAGTGGTTTAACAAACCTTGACTCTTTTTTTCAAAGGGAACACGAATTTTAGAAAAGGTATACAAGCACGGTCTTAACGTCAGTCACGTCCAAAGTTTCTCTACTCAAATATAACTCGTAGAAACCAAAAATTATGTAAGGAGCCGGCGTACCAGTAACACAGTGTGGTAACGCATTAACAGTTATTTGAAATGAAAGTCGTGAATCCAATCGTAAATTTATGAGAGACGAAACAGTAATCACCACAGTTCCCACAAAACAGGTCAAATTTCTTCTGCTTTCCTTACTCCCTATTGTCACAATGGTCAGTTCCAATCTTTTAGTGTCTAGATTTATTTTTTCCCTGACTTACTCTGAAAGAGATCTTTAGTCACCAAAGCCGAATTCATATCGAGGGATCGTCGAGGATTGTTAGCTTTCGACTGATATTTAGAGAAGACGTTTTCTTGCGGACAGAGCGAACTGCTGACGTCGAACGTGCGATTGTGGCTTCTTTATGAGTTGCAAAGCGTTCCTGATATTTGCTTCCTGATGAGATTTCTTGACCTCGGTTGCCGTTGCAGTGTAACGAACGTACAAAAGGAGCGAAGGCTGTTTCTATTTTTTTGTCTTTGCACTACAGTCCCAGTGGGCCTAGGCCTACCTCCATGAACTCCTCCGAGGCTGTTTCTGTACCTGACAGTATATAAAGGAGACCCACTCCAGCACATGTACATTACGACTGGCCCTATGTACAAATGTTTTCTATATAAAATAAGAAAGTTGGTCACGAATCTCAAATTTACCTGTCAACTGCCTTGCACACTTATAAAGTCACACGCAAGAAATATTTCCGTGTGATCTAAGGAGAGGAAATTGATTATGTTTATTTTAGAACTACACCTGTGCATGCATTTGCGGTGTTGGGGGCCGTGCATAAATAAATGCGAAGGGTCAGCGGCACTTGCTTCTAATGAACGAGATATATGGAATTATTATCCCCTAAAGCATTTTTCTGGCATAATGCCTGACTGTAAAGTAATGTCGGTAGGCGGTGTCTTGATGTTAATTTAGATTCCCTCTGGCTAACAGCTGTTTCATAAATTTTATAAATTCGTAATTAAGGAATGAATTTAAATATATGTGTTTCATATAAATGAATAAAATATTTCATAAATGCATCTGTGATGAAAAGCTATTTTATAAAATGTATTTTTCGTTCAGTGCCTGCTCTTCCAGAAGAATTCCCCTTCTTCTAAATGCACCTCGGTTGTTAATGTTGTTTGCAGGAACGTTTACATATTTGAAACCAAATTTCTTCCAGTCGTATTGTATAATGCTACATTCTTGCTTATTAAAAAAAATATTCATTTAAATTGTACGTATATATAGGGACAGGTGAGCTAATTGAATTTTTGTTATTGTCTAAACGACACAAGCTGCCTAGTTTTGTCTTTAATTGGTATCTGTGTTCTCTCTTCCTTTCTCCTACATACCTTTTTAATAATGTCATAATTCTAATGCTGTTTGAAACTCATTTAGTACAGCAATGACAAAGGCTGCAACCTCAGCGATATTTCCTCTTTTAATCTAGTCCTTACCCCGTACAATCTAGCCCTGTATGTCTACCTGAAAATTTGTCTCAAGTTTGATTAATTACGATTTATGATATGGATTTCTTTTCCCCATTAACTCTTATGACTTTGCACATAACAGAACGTACATATTAATATTTTTGCGAACAAAATTGTGCCAATAAATTACATAATGGACGCAAGTCCACATTTAGTTATTTGCGTCTAGTTTTTTCTATATATCTTCATGGAGTTCTAATAATTTTTGTCGAAATAATGTTAGATTTATCCCCAACATATAAGGGAAAATAGAATTTTTAACAATTATCAATTTGATAGTGATTTCGTTTTTAAAATTGCAGTTTCTGACGAACCTGCCCCATCAGATATCAGTAATTTATTTCTTTATGTATAGTGTATATTACAAAATCTCAGCATCCACTTTATTATATTCTCCAATAATAAGTCCATATTGAGAAAGTACTGCATATATACAGTATTTATGAGAAAAATGAGCCCCCTTTTTATATTTGACTATTTTTATGTTTAAGCAAAAGGAAGTACGGGAAATTGAACAGTATGTGGTTAAAACAATCCCATTATTTTGGTTATGGACCTGATGTCAGTACTGAATGAAGCTTTCAAATGCAGCCTATAGAAAATTCACTGGCAATGATCTATGTGCCATTAGAAGCTTCCGGTTATATTTCGTTTCATGCAATTCTGATCACATTCCCTTGAAGTATAATTTGAGTTGGAAACATTGATACATCACATTTTCTGTTGCCTTTTTAGTTTGAAATTTCGTTGTACTCTGTGGAATGAACCCATTAGCCTTAATATTTCCACCATACCACCATTCTACGATTTTATTACTTGTGCTTGTGAAACTTTAAGCCAAGTGTGGACAAGGTGTCTTAGACATTGTGACTTCAGGAAACTGATGGGGCAGGATCTGAGGTTTCATATGCGGATCACATACAAATGCATTGAGACCTGTGACGCAAAACGAGAATTCTGTCAAGAGCCTCATCGAGCCCACACGTCTAATTTCACGATATTTAAAGATTACATACATCCACCGCCCCCTATCACACACACATGCACACATACACACTGGCCTGTATATAACCTGTACACTTGATTACAATTGGAACATGAATGTTAATGTATTGTAAGGGCACTTCATGTTATCAAAACCACTGGATTTATTAAATTTCGCGTTGGCCTAAATTTTATTTTCAGAAGCTTATTTTATGCCGTTGCACGAATTGTTAGCCCTTCAAATACTGAGCTTCTTCTAAATAATATATAAAAATTCAGTCCATACCTCACAGGAAACATATTATGTTAATGCTGTCCAGGGAAACAGTTGCTGTTTATTGTGAGAACCATATGAACACGAATACACTCATAGGGCAAAATTTTTGTATGTTACAGCGGGTAGACTGGATTTAATGTTTTAGTGACCTCATGGAGTAGAGCTGTTATTGGGAACCTTGGTCTTCTGAATAAAAAACTGTCTTTTAAGGAACCAAAAATTACATTACCGCTACCTTGTTTAAAAAAGCCAGCCGCCGGAACTTGTCCTTAACCATGCTAATCTAATCCACATCGTTAAGCTTTAGTTATTTATGATTATTTTAATATTATCTTCCCATTTAGGCTTACGTTTCCCAAGCGAGTTCTTGCATTGTGTTGTCTTTGCTACAATTGTGTGCAGCATTCTCATCTCTTCCATTAGTACTGCATGTCCTATCCCATTTCATCAGTCTGCCATTCCAAAAATATTTCAAACCTAAATTTCTGTTATTATCTAGTTATTACGTAGGCCTTATATATATACGTTTTATTTGCAATATCGTCTGATCATCGCAATATGTTACTGCATTTGACATTACCTCTCAATAGCCCCATAACATCTTGATCGTCACCGCTTAGGTACACTACCCAACAACATAAAGATGTTGTTTGGGTTGCCTATAATGTAAGGCTTTATCTAATTGGCCTCAGTGAGGTTGGAGCATCGAGTTCCCGAGTTTCCCACCGAGGGCGCGACCGACTGTAAGCCATTTAGCTGACTCTGTGACTCTGCTGCTTTGGGGGGGGGGGATAAAAACAGTTACTTCGTCCAAGAGGAAGTGCAGCCAGGAGCAACCATTCGTGCCAGAAAGTAAACCGGCATGAACTCCGTAGAGACTCAATCATTGGCTCTCGCAAGGGTTACATGCGACCCTACATTTACTTCTCTACTGCAATTTTCTTTGTGCTAAAACCAACCCCTTTTACAATAGACGTGGGCCTACCTTTTAAAACATCATGCACGCCCATTTGGTGCTCATCTCTGAGACATTTGCTTGAGGCTTGAACACAGTGTGTATTATAATTTACAGCGTCGCCGTAATATTTGTTGAAACAATGGGCGCATTTGTTCGGATGTATTAATGCATTAATCATGTTAGCCCTCAACCCTTCACCTAACACCCCCTAACCATCGCTTTATATTTTACAATGTATATCATCATGCCTTTATTCTCATAGTGGGTGTACGGTACAGTAAGTAACAGAATTTGTTAATTAACCCGTGTTTACTTGAACTGACCGCCTCTGTGGTCTAGTGGTCAGAAATCCTAGCTAAAGGTCCAGAGGTCAATTCCCAGCGCTACCAGATATCTCTGGGTCAGGAACGGAGTCCACTCAGCCTCGTGAGGATAATTGAGGAGCTATTTCAAGGAAATAGCGGCTCCGGTCTAGAAAACCGAAATTAACGGCCGTGGGGATTCGTTGCGCTGACCACGTGACACCCTCTATCCGCTAAAAAGTTGGCACTAACTTCGCCGACAAGCGGCGGTCGCTCGGTCGGTATAGTTCGCTTGTGGACTACAGGCCACGGAGTTTGTTTAGTTTACTTGGACTGACAGCCATCGGGACGTGTAATTGTAATTATTGTTTTCTGAGAATTTCATCATCCAGTCTCAACGAATTGTAAGGTGAAAATATAGTATAATATTATAATGGAAGATCATGAACCATTTCAACATAACTGAACATTAGTAATCCAAATGGAGCTCTTAAGGTTCTTAAAGGTTAAAAAATTATGCTACTGTAGCGACATTAACGTGAGAGCATTCATATTTCACGTATTAATTTATGCGTCTAATAATTTATTATCAGTTAACATCATGAAACGACTTAGTTCGCTCGTTCAGATGATAGTTTTTCCTGAAAAACACTGCTGATATAAAATTCTTAATATTCCTGCATCCTACTAAAAGGATAATTTAGGCTTTGAGTAGATGTGTAGGATAGCTTTCTTGAGTTCATCACTACAGCTGTATTAAACTTCAAGACAATTTATTGGATGTTGTCTTAAACTCGTATGTTATCATGACTGCCTTGTTGGTATTGTAGGGACAGACGCTTTATAGTGAGGTCTGCGGTAACTTGAAAATAAATTCGAGTCTCACGAAACTCGCCAANGGACTACAGGCCACGGAGTTTGTTTAGTTTACTTGGACTGACAGCCATCGGGACGTGTAATCGTAATTGTTGTTTTCTGAGAATTTCATCATCCAGTCTCAACGAATTGTAAGGTGAAAATATAGTATAATATTATAATGGAAGATCATGAACCATTTCAACATAACTGAACATTAGTAATCCAAATGGAGCTCTTAAGGTTCTTAAAGGTTAAAAAATTATGCTACTGTAGCGACATTAACGTGAGAGCATTCATATTTCACGTATTAATTTATGCGTCTAATAATTTATTATCAGTTAACATCATGAAACGACTTAGTTCGCTCGTTCAGATGATAGTTTTTCCTGAAAAACACTGCTGATATAAAATTCTTAATATTCCTGCATCCTACTAAAAGGATAATTTAGGCTTTGAGTAGATGTGTAGGATAGCTTTCTTGAGTTCATCACTACAGCTGTATTAAACTTCAAGACAATTTATTGGATGTTGTCTTAAACTCGTATGTTATCATGACTGCCTTGTTGGTATTGTAGGGACAGACGCTTTATAGTGAGGTCTGCGGTAACTTGAAAATAAATTCGAGTCTCACGAAACTCGCCGCCAAATTGGTGTATATGTATAGGCCTCAGTGTTATATTATTAGTATTGTCTCGTGTTGGGTGTATGAACACGCGACAAATAACTTCACGCCGTTTTGGATCTTAGCGAATTTTCGCTCTTACACTTACACAGTTCACAATTTAACAATTACTGCCATCTGCAATATCATAATTACTTCTGCTGCTGTAGCCACTGCCATTCACTCGATGCAATTCGTAACTGCTAGACTTCAACACATACTCCGAATACTGACTTCGGCGGCTGCTACATTTCATCTCATACTGAATACTAATAACTCTCTCTCTAGTAACTGGCTCAATACTCCTCCTGAATAATGTTGCTACTCCTTATTTAGGCTCGGCACGGACAACATAGAGAACACATTTGCTGCTCGGCAACATATATCAGGTAGTGTTGTCAGGTGTTTCTACCTACGCATTGCCTAGCAATAGTCGCTGCACGAACTCGTCTGTTGCGTGACGTCACAGCCTAGCGAGGAAAGGTGTTTACCGAGCGTTGCGTATTGATGGAAGGAATGAGAGTATGTTACGTCATTCGCGGAAACGCAGAGTTCACGTGACCCTTTCTTCCTGTTGCGCCATTCACGTTACATTATTATGATTAGTAGTAATATTAGTATTATATCTATCCGTCTATGGCTTTAAAGTCCTTTGTTGGACCCTAGCCGCCTTTTCATTTTCTTAATCATATACACACTCGGGACGGGGGATCAGCCAGTCGAAAGGTAGCCACCTATACACGGAATAAGACAAACGGAATAAATGCACACAGCCATTCATGCCTCGAGTGGGAATCGAACTCAAGATCCCAACATTCGAGCTAGGGAAAACAGTTCATGACTCAGACCGCTCGGCCACTGTGATGGACAGTTAATGAGTTTGTTTGTAAATAGAAGCATTCATCGTTGTTATTAAAATATATGCTATATGGTATGTTGCTATGATTTTAGAGTGACTGTACAGTGGCGTATTTATTGCTTTGGTCAGAGATAGTAGTAGGGGGACCTCTGCTACATTTACACCTCATGCATTAGCGCAGAACCCCTTTCATCCCCACCAAACTCCTCTTCGCTTTTCGCCCTATCCCACTCTCGTGACTCTGCGAACCATTCCAACCCCTACAACTTCCTTGATTAAATTAAATGCGACCTCGAAGAGTCCTATATACGTAACTACGCTCCTATCACAACTTCCTCTCCTTGCTAAACCCTAGCTACGTACGTAACAAAACCTTACTTTCGTCGCCTGTTTCTGTCGAATTGTATGTTAGGTGTGTGTTGTACTGTCTGTGTTTCCTTGTGCCTGCATGCACGTACGTCAAGGGACTACAGATTTATATCGTGTGGTCAGTTGCGATGTTATCTGCAGCTATTACGAGATGTTTCATTCACTAAAACATGTCCAGTTAATGTCTTACGTTCACTTGCCGGAAGTAAGCCTACCTCCCGCTGTTGTACACAGGATTTATGTTATCTTTCAATCAAAATAAGTGCGTGATGATAGGGGCACTCTTTTGTTATCTCCAGTAAAATGGCTACACTCAACTTAAAAACTATTTTCAAACCTTCGTTGTGAAAAAGCTGACAGAACACAAGTCTGATAATTACAGAACATTTGGCATCTTCTTTATCGATTGTTGAATTTGGACCAGGATTGAATTTAGGGTTGAAGATTGGGAATATTTATTGATTATACAATTCTTCTGTCCTGAAATCGCAGGAACGTCATAACAACGGAATTGCCATTTTGTTTGCAGAATTCGGCACGAAAACAAAGAGTGAATGAACGCGCAAAAATGTTACATTTTTTTTTGAGTTCGAGTCCTCGTAGGGTCAAGAATTTTCTCTTCTCCGCGTCGCCCAGACCGGCTCTGGGGCCCACACAGCCTCCTATCTATTGGGTACTGGGGCTCTTTCCCCGGTGTAAAGCGGCGGGGAGTTGAAACTGACCATTCACCTCCATTTAGTGCCGAGATCAAGAAAGTGTGGATCTATACATCCACATACGCCTTCATGGCGTAGTGCTTAATTAGTTAAGCACAGGGAGAATTTTACCTTATTACAGTTACACGAGTTTAAGATTTAAACAGTCTGATGAACATCATACACGTAACTAATATATTAGGGCTTACGGACAACCTTTAATATGCATGTTTCGATATATACTACACCATCATCAGGGTGAAATATTTTATGTAACATGAGATTATATTACATACTTTAATTTTTGTTATAAAAAGGGGAGAATATTTTATGAATAAAAGTTACCCAGATCCGTAAGTTTCACATGTTGTAGGCCTATCTTACGTATTACTAGAAAATCACTAATGCAAGTTTAATACACTTATTCATTAAGTGTGCGCTAACGAATCTGGTGTCGATTCTCTTAATACTGCACTTTCATGTACCCTATACTCCCTGGATTTGTAACACGTTACATATGAGCCTCGACATAAACGTACTCATTCGCTTGGAAGAATGCGCTTTGCAATAACCACCAAAGTTGTTCACTTACATGTACATGCTCTTAGCCAGAATCGTCATTAATTATGTCTTATTATCACCCAGAGATGATACGGCTAACAAATCCTTTAACTGTGCCGAGAGAGGATATCCATCCCTCATTCGCCAGACTTGAACTGTTTCAATGCGACACAGAGGCGGTGCTCCTGTCTACCGTGTGGGGCACCAGCATATCACAGTCTGACACGGAACAAGTTGCTATAGCGATACTAATTTTCACTTGTATTTCGGAGCTGGTCTGCTAGAATCTCTGCCTGGACCCCTGCTCTTCTGAGAGTTTTCATCTTTTTCCACATCACCCCAGTCAAAAGCCGGGATATTATTTTAATTAGGCCACTGCCGCTTCCTTTCAGATACTTTCCAATTCCTCAGTCATCCCACAGTCCGACGCTAACTAGTCCTGATACTGACAGTGTCGTTTAATAACCAATTAAGGTAAAGATAAAGTTGTCCCTGTGATTAACTAATTAAGCACTACTCCATGAAGACGTATGGGGGAGTGGATGTATTGATCCACATTTTCTTGACCTCGGCACTAGTTGTAGGTGAGTGGTCAGCTTCATGCCCCGGCCGCTTTACCCCCGGGAAAGGGCCCCCGGTACCTATTGGCTAGGAGGTTGGGTGGACCCCAGAGCCAGTCTGGATGATTGGAGAAGTGAAAATTCTTGACCCTATCTGGACTCGAACTCCGACCCCTCGATCTTCCAGCCAGTAGCCAGTCGCTATACCGACTACGCTATCCGGCTCCCTTTAAATTACCAATCTATCGCCTTGAGATTTTACAAACACAATCTTTCAGAAAGTGGTTCTGTGGTTTCTAGCGGCTGATATGTTCTTTCAGTGTTTTTAATGACAATTATCCATTCTTACCCCCCCCTGCTGATAACATTTATCGTGTACTGATTTTATTTTCTACTTATAACTATTCCGAAGCCAAGCGGTTCAGCCTATCTTTTTGCAGCGAATCTGAGTAGAAACCATTCCTCTCTTTCCCTGACGAAGGAAACTGATCCAATTTCCGAGTTTATAAACGCTCAGGACATTGAAAAATGTCCAGAATTATAGGCTAAAGTACTAGACGAAAGTCAGAAAATCTTACCTCATATCAAGAAAAGTATGCCACCTGTAACACAATAAACTGTAGCTGCAGGGTATAGATGCAATCACTGTGTCATCTCCGCTCGACTAAGAATGCCACACCTTGCAATGTCTGTCGTTTACTGCAAGAAACAAGTGAAAATTTCTGGCGGTTTTAAAAATAACCGTTCTCAGTCTTCGGATAAAAGGGACCGCAAAGAGAAAGTTTTCTTATTTTTGCGTAAACGTTTTCTCTAGATCTGAGACCTGTCTGACACTTTGCGGTTTGTGGTGGGAAAGAAAGACCCAAAACATGATAGGTTACGTTCCAGCTGGTTTACTGTAATGTCTTGCAGTATTCGAAACGTGTTTGAATGAGGAGGTGGCTGTTGGAATGAAATTACCCTAAATGGTTGGCTTGTAAAGAATTTGTTGAACATAAATACCTGCTCTAGCTCGTTCGCTCGCAGATTTCTTGTCTTCTACCCTGAAGATGGAGGCAATACGTTCCTCCGAAACGTCGGTTAACACAATTTCTACACGGCGCCACATCCCAGAAGACGGCTTTCTTCATAGTAACCGCCGTTAAAACCCCAAATCTTACATAAATAATACTTACCTACATTAATACTTCAGTAGACCATCTGGCTAGTAATGCTATATAAATACCGGTATTATAATCGCATTTTGCTGAAACATATCGCGGCTCCTTCTCTCTTCTCCGTTTTGCGGCTTGTTTCATGTAGTTATTGTGTTCCTTTTCAAACCAATTCCTCGTCCTTGGAAACTTCGAAATATCCATTATCGTTTGATTTTTAATATATCTATTTGTCTATGATGCTAGAGTCCTTGTGGACCTTGGCAGCTTTTTCATTTTCTTGATCTATGCAGTCAGTAGGACTCCTAGGAAGGGGGATCAGCCCGTCGCAAGGCCGCTACCTACCCACAGAACAACATAAACACAGAATAAATGCACACACAGACATCCATGACATCAGTGGGATTCGAACCAACGATCCCAGTGTTTGAGCAGGCGAAGAGATTTCTTGCCTTAACCCGCTCGTCCACTGTAATCGGCCAGCCAGCCATTCTCAGACTGTATCTGAAGTGTCGAATGAGATGACGAGTAGAGAGAATTGAATTGGGGAAGATGTGTGAAGAACGCCATCTTGTCGTAACTTAAGCTACTATCCCGGTTCGTTCCTGAAGGGCTGAGGAAAATATGAACCTCAGGGTAACCCCTCTCCGGGCTCGAATCTGGACCGTCAGTCACAAACCTTAACGTGATTCTCATTCTATTTTGACGTTCGCCGGGCGGGAGGCACAGGTCTGTATGCAGCATGACCAGGCTCATTAGTTGCATCAGCTGTCAAATCAGGGCTTCTAATGCTTTGTTTGTATTTCATATAATGACTTTTTTCATTATCTCAGGCTTTAGCATGGAAGGACTCCATGATAATGAAAAATGAACTGGAAGTTATTAGGAAGGAACCGGTCGTGACCTAATTTATGGCATTATCCCGTCATTTGGCTGGAGAGAGTGAAGGAAACCACGGATAATTCAGTACAGTCAATGCCTCAACCGACATTTTAACCAAGCAACAAACTAAAACGAGACAAAAGCGTTATCATTTGAGCCAACTTTCTCGGTAAAACAGAAGGTACATTAGAGGAGTAATTATCGTGTGAAACAGGTGATGAAATAAACACATTAGACCCTTTAGATGTGATTGAAGAAACCCATACATATTGTGACATGACGCCTAAAATTCGGAATAGTTCACTGATAGGCAACGGCTCGCTAAACACATCCCCGCGTAAGCGAACGCGCACAACAATAGAAGAGCACTGTTTTCTGTGGTCATCGCCTCGATTCTTGCTACCCAATAGTGCGGTAAACACATCTCTGCAGCAATGAATCAATATACAACAGAGGAAACTGTGTTTTCTGTGTTTTCTGATAATATTGAAATTAGTTTTTCACAAATAGAATGGGAAGGCTTGGACTGGATTCATCAGGTTTAGGATGGAAACCAATGGCGGACTCTTTTGAACGCGGTAATGAAACTTCGGGTTCAGTAAAATTCGGGGAATTCCTTGAGTGCCGTAGTAAGTGTTAGCTTCTGAACAAGGGATCAGCTCCAAGAGATTAGTCTGTTAGCTCACACAGCTTCCCAATAGCTTAACCTCACGTGATCTATCCGACGCGTGCCTGCTTGCACATATTTCATTCTCATTGCAGCCTGAAAGTTGGTGTGGACCTTCCCTAGGAAGCGTTAGGAAGAGATACCGACATGTTTTGGAATTCTTGAAATCGTTGGAACATATTTGCTATTGCAGAAAGAGCCATAGTCTTGTGTAGAGGACAATTAGGTTTGTTGCAGTGACAAGGATCGTAAACGTTTCTTCTCATTCTGACTCTCAAGAATATTGTCCTTTTACGTAACCTGTCTTTGTTACGGAATAAGGCGCCTTTAGAATTCAAGAGATGTTCACGTCTTGTGTGAACTGCTTTTGTATTGTTACAAATTCTCTTGTCCAGCTTAGTTGAGGATAATTTAAAATTTCAGTTTCTTTGTTGAAGTAAAAATTGTTATACATAAAGGACACTGTAAACTTTCTATTTGATTGCACTTAAGATTTTAGTTCTACGTTGACCACTCTACAGACAAAGAACACGTAAAGTAAGATATCTGGCAAATAGACGGACTGCAAGATATATGGATAGTAGAATCAAGGGAGATAGGAGGAGGTCCTGTAGCATGCGTGGGGCACATTAGAAATATATCAAAATTTGGTTTAATAATCTAACGGGAAGAAATAATTTCTAAGGTACGGATATGACAATCACATTAAAATGAATATTGAAGGAAACATGGCGATAATGCGCACGGCATGAATCTTACTTAGATTAGGGCAGTTAGCGACTATTTATGGCCATGGTTATGAACATTCGAGTTCTTAGATGGCTAGGGACTTCTTGGCTAGCTGAGCGACCGTCGGCTTCACAAAACTGTTTCTCTTCCATGGAATTAATTGCTGCGTGAGCCTGCAATGTAGGTCTTGTGTAAAAGTAGTGTGTTTGTTATGTTGACAGGATCTAGTATTGTACATGACCCCCTCTTGGATGAAGGAATGCAGAGATCTGGTTGATCTTTGTCTATCTGAAATGTATTTGAGAATACGTCATGTCTTGAGACAATCTTAAGGAAGAAAATTCCTCTATCTTGAAAGAGATCTCTAATGTGGAGAATCTAGTTTCGTAGTATGAGGGAAGGGAGACTGGTAATAAGAGTAAAGCCGTGTAATTCTGGAAGCCTACATCTTGAAGATCCTTTGCTTGGCATTCTTGCCTTCAAAGTCTCGCGGTAAAGTAGTGTGCCGAGGCACATCGATTGAAAACCACTATCATAAGTTTATGGAGACAAATTCCATACTTTTCTTCTAAATTGCTTATTAGGTAAATTTGAAATCAACTACAAAATTACACGGAATATTTGTAATTTTTTCAACGAAATTCGGCTTGTATTTTAAGAGGGGAAAATCATTAGCACATATTTGGAAAAAGAAAATGGTGTAGCCGGCAGCACGTTACCAACTTGCGAGCCACACATGGCTCACGTAGAACCAGTTGTCTATTCGTAGTGTAGAAGATTCCTGCAGAGGAGAGACCTTGTGTCTGACTTACAGTTTCAGAACACACAGCATGCGGGTCCGCTTTTTGGTCAAAAATCCTATTGGCCCATTGCATGATTGCCTCCTTGGACAAATAGCAGTTATTTGACTGGTCAATAAATTAACACTTTTCATGAAACCCGAAAGTTCAGATATGTCCTCATTAAATATAGCCACTGGGCCGAACCCAACAACGATGAGCCAGTTCAACCCAGTCCATACTCTCATAACCCACTTCTTTAATGTCATTTTAAATATTAGACTCCCATCTATGCATACTGTCTTCTGAATATTCTGTTCCATTTAGGTATTCCGAATAAAATTTTATTTTAATTTTTCCTCTCCCCATGCGTGCTGCATATCTCGCCTATAACATCGTCTTCCTTGAGTGTATTACCCTAAAACAATTTATTTTGCCGGTCACAGTAGCCAAGCGGTCTAAGGCATGTACTGTCTTCGCTCGCTTGGAAACTGGGATCGTGGGTTCGAATCCCACTCAGGGCATGGATGTTAATTTGTGGGTATGCGTTTTTCTGTGTTTTTGTACAGGTAGAGGCCTTGAGACGAGCTGATCACCCACCGAAGGAGTCCTACCGAATGTGTAAAATCTCGAAAAACCGAAGTGAACGGAGAAGTTCATGGAGGTAGGCCTAGGCCCACTGGGGCTGTAGTGCCAAGGAAAAAAAGAAAAATATGGTTAATTTAAAGGGGCTACAAGTGTTTCAAACTACGTAGGGTTGACTGGAAAGATCATTAGCGAATAATGACTTATTGACGTAGTCTTGAGGAGGGACAGAGGCAATCCAAGCAATATATCAGGACAACCTGTGTACGGACGTAGATATTCACCAGGATCGCTCGAATGTGAAGTAGGCGCGCCGTTCACTGGACCGTGACGTGTATGTGAGGTACACCTAGGCCTACAGCCCCCATGTGATACATACTCGTATGTACTGTGCGAACTATATATGTACGTATGTGGTAAAAGTTTTCTAAAAAGTAGGGCTTGATTTTCTGTTTTCCCGAAAATTCTGGCCCCTCATCCTCTATATAATCATCTCCTTAGTGCTTCTGTGTATGCCCATTTTCCTCCCCCTGAGTCCTGGCCTCATTTTCTGTTTGTAGCACCGCCTCGACCGTCTGTCCTTCTCTTCGCTTGTCATTCTGGTCCATTTAAGTTGTAGCCTCAGAGCAGACGAGTTTCAGAGAATTTAAGTAACTGCAACAAACTTCCCTAACGAACTACATATGTGATTGTGTCTTGGCAACACATGCAGTGTTGAAAGTGACACGAAAAAATAATCTTGAGAGAGACGCTAGCGAGGAAATACAAGATATAAGATATTAATCAAATTACGCAAATTAGCGTGTAAAGACAGAAAATACCTTAAATAAAAATTGACAGCTTTTAATTTTTAACAAATTTTCTCCTTACTATCAGATTTTATATGGTTATAGTGAACTGTGTTAGTCGGATTCTCAACATATCAGCCCCCCTCACCTCACCCTCCCTCCACATGCCGTTATTTCTGCTTCACTCCTGAAACATCGGTCTGTCCTCCACTGATCGTACTTCTACACTGTAACTATGAAGGTACAGAATGTCTACCAGTTCTGATTTGTACCACAAATTTTTTATACTAACAGTAATTAGAATTAAATACTAAAATTCAGCAATTGTTTACGGTTGTAAAGCACCAGTTCGAAGAATGGAATATATGATACTACTGATAAACAAAAGTAAAAATTTCAAATAAATATGTAAAAAATTATAGTCAGGAAAGAAAAAATTTCATCTGTTTGCCCTTTAGAACCAAATATGATCGGAGTTCAAATCTGTAACTTTATGGCTTGCCTTCGTTAGTACATACTGTACATATAGAAAACATATAGGTCCAAAACTATCGGTGTAATGTGTAACTCAGAGTTCTAGTTTATTGTCCCGTGTATTAGTGAGTGAAAACTTGTCCGGCTTGGTAATTGGATTTATTAACCACCTACAAGTCTTAACTACAAATAATTATTACACTTTTGCTGATTTACACAATTTGCAGTCACTCCACGATAATCTTCTCTATTTCCATTAGTCTTCACTCTCTGTTTCCTGGCAACGGATTTATAACACAGGAACTGCAAAAGTCTCACTAAATCACATACTCCCAATATCGATGTACTACAACACATGTAACGTCACACACTAAGTCATCTAGTTCTGGCCGCGCCATAGCTCAAGCGGTTAGTCGCTGGCTTCCCACCGCGGCGACCCGGGTTCTATCCCGCGTCTGGTCAAGTGGGATTTGTGGTGGACAAATTGGCCCTGGGGCAGATTTTCTCCGAGTACTTCGGTTTCCCCTGCCAATCTTCATTCCACCAATTGCTTCACAATCACCCCCACCTATCATCTGGGGCTGGTACAATAGGCCAGAAGTGGCCGCAGTACAAGGGACTTAGTCCCACCCCACTAGCAATAAAGAAAAGTCATCTAATTCTTCTTCTGGCCACAGTGCTGTTCCCTTAGAACTTGGGAACTCAAGTGAAGGGAATTGCCATTCCTGTATTCTCTTATATCCTCTCGGCACGGACCACGCACAGAAAACACAGCCTCTCTATTGTTGTATGGTGCAGACCACACGGAGAACACGTGTCACGTGTCAGGCTGCGAGTTCAGTGGTCCGTTACCAGAACTGGACGTGGCGCGGTTTACATAAAGAACACAGCCTCTTCTATTGTTGCATGTTGGACCGCGTTTACAGAGCTGTTGCCTGGCAACGCGTTGATCAAATCCGTTACATTATTATGTTTCCTTGATTTTTTTTTATGTTCCCCATTCAGTGCCACACTTCTACATTCGTGACTCCAATCAGAATCAAACTATTTCGGACATCCAATGAGCTATATAGATTTATATTTATCCTTCGACGACGAGTGAAAATGCACGTCGTATCCCACAACACAGAAACCATATCAACCTAACAATCGCAAGAACAAAAATAACGGGAATCCATTTTATCAAGCTTCAGCAGAAAGTGAATATGCACTCTGATTTAAAGATAGGCTGCATAAGAAGTTTCGTGATAACATCTCTTTCTTTTGACAAGACCTAAACAAATTAAACGTAGATTTTTTCTGGAGGTAGCTAAAAACAAAAAGAGACGTTAACATCTTTTCACTGTAGGAAATAATACATTGTGTCATTTTCTATATAATCATTATTAAGAAGAATATCGTTAAGATTTATCGAAGTGTATATAGACACATTAACGAGGAATTCGTCTTGAACTATTAATTCTACGTTCATTATAAAATTCCGACAAGGGTTCGATTCCCATGAGGAATAACATATTTCTGTTCTCCATATCGTCCAGACCGGCACTGAGGCTTACCCAACCTCCTATCCAGTAGGTACCGGGGCTCTATCCCCTGAGTTGAAGCGCCGAGGGCTTGAAGCTTACCGCTCATTTCCATCTGTTGCGGAGATCAAAATGGTGGAGCTATATTTTTACTCCCACGTGTGTCTTCATTGATTAGCTCCCCATTATATATTTAAGTACAGGATTATCTTCATATTTTTTACCTTACCTTTGTAAAATTGTAAGGTGTATTCGGCTTGGAACATAAACAAAATGAATAACTTTTACCAAATCTGTATTATGCTTATACTCGTAATCTTAGTACTTTGGTCTAATATTTGTCTGTGACCTCTACGTTATAATAGTCATTAGATCAAAATATATTGTGGAATTAAATTTATTTTTATATAGCTATAAAATTTTTGAGTCTGTATGCGGATATCCTTATAGCGGTGACATAAAGAGGATATAACTTGAAATATTCCTCGTTCAGTAACTGTTTTGCAGTTACCAGGAATTCCATAATAGGACCTTTTTTGGGGTGGGGGCGACTGATCAAAATCGTCTTTTTTTTATTACAATTTAAAACGATACTAAAAAGTATGTATTCTTGCAGGATTGTAGCTTTATACGCTTAACTTTGTTGGACTGGAAATGGCTAAAGTAGTTAGTGATAGCTCAGCAGATCAGAAGTTGGAGGTGATTGAGTGACCTTGATTGGCCAAAAGATATTCCTCCCGACCTACAGCTTATCCGAACTAATACTGCGTACAATAGACAATAAGTAGTTCCCGCCCACGTCTCTCTGCTCCGTATTTACGTTGACATAGCCACCTGTTACTGCAGTCTTGCAACAGCAAATTGAAACCGAGTCGAGTGGCGCATGTGTTTTGCACCCAGTAAGTCGGGCGTGTTTCAGGGACCGAGTGTCTTACAGTGTTTTCGCAACTTCCTCAGTCCCTTCATGCTAATTTTTATCGGAAGACGAGCTTCATAAGAGAAGCTATATCCACGTTGTATCCTGTGCAGACCTCGGGACAGCTGTCACAAAAACTGGTAAGAAGAGTTCTGGACTATTGTGGCGAAGCGGTACAGGGGAACATCAGCGTAATATACTGTATAGTGAGAATTTTGCAGTTTAAATAATATAAACCTGACTAATTGATCTCTTAATTTTAGTTTCGATCAGATTCAATAATTGAGCTAACAAAATTTCTTTGTAATCTAATGTCATTATCTTCTAAATGATTGACGAGGCAATTCATGAAAGCTGTATCTACTGAACACACTCTCGGGATCTGTGGGTGGAGTATACATTTGCACTGCAACCCACGGTGAGACTTGAACGTCTTGTGGACGTACAACTCCAATCTTCTTTAACATTCTACGTCAGATTGTAGTTAGGGGTTGGCGTCACGATCTGGACACCAGACCGAGAATAGATCCATCGATAATGATTAGGTAGAAGCTGGGTGATCTCCAAATTGGTCCGGACGCCGTGGCGAAGAAATAGACTCCACTTCCTCCTACAATCGAACCCAGACTCCGCGGTGGTTCAACCCGTAGCCAAGTAAATATACCGATTGAGCTACCAGAGCTCCTCTTCTCTGGACTGTCGCCAAAATACCACTGGTAGGATGTTCATTCACGATGAACCGAAAGCGATTTTGGAGGAAACGTCCATGGTCTACAATTAGGGACTGGCCCGGAATTCGAAGAAGGCCCTTTCGAATGCGAGATCGATAATGTAATTGCCAAGTATTGCAAGTAGATCGCATCACGTGCTAACGAATTTGCACGACTGAATAAGAAAATAATTTTAACGCAAGGACTTCTCTAATTATATAGGGAGTCGTGGATCGGCCCGACTTGACGGGAAGCTCGTCCGACTCTGCTACCTCATTGCTCGCTAGCAAGAAATTTCGCTGTCCACTATATGCGAATCGTTATACGCTGTGAGTATTCAGAACAGCGCCACCGTGACGCGATATATGCATTGTGAATCGGTCCAACTTCGCTGAAGGAGCGCCTGTTTCTCAGCCTCGGTGGACACTCAAAGATATCTCCGTGTACTAGCAAAGTCCAGTCTGTGGATTGAGTTTCCAGAATAGTTATACATTGTGAATCGGCCAGCCTTTCCTTTTGAAATACAATTATATTAACTGCTGTGCTAAGATGGTGGGCAGTGACCTCTGCTGGTTGACCGGGTGAGCTGCGCAGTTGCTGTTAGATCCTGGTTCCGGCAGTTCCTCCTCGCCAACGATATTGTGGCATTTAGGCCTGTTGCTAGGCAAAGACCGTGGAAGAAGCAGCTATGCAACAACTGTTACTGAGTAACGGCGTCGCAGTGAAGCATATTTGCACGGCAACAATTGGAAACAGCAGCAGAGGAACGGCGTTTTCTGCGGCGTCCGTGCCAAGTTGTTAAAAGCAGGACAAGTCTAGACAGTGAGTTAGTCAGTCGAGAGTTGCTGTAGCTGAGACCGGGAGTAGTTCGGGAACCCAGAAGAAGGGGAACTTCCACCGTTGGGAAACCGCTACCGAGCAACAGCTAGTGAAGACGTGAATGAGGACACTACTCTGTGTGTGTTATTGATTTTTAAAGTGTAGTCACGAGTTGTGTGCAGAAACCTGCTCACGTTGGTTCCTCACTCGCGGATTTTTCTACCCTGAAGATGGAGGCGATAAGTTCTCCCGAAGCGTCGGTTCATACAAGATCTACACGGCGCCAAATCTCAGAAGACGACATTTTTCATAGTTACCGCCGTGAAAACCTCAAATCTTACATGACATGTGTAGACTGGAAGAAGTTTAACCAGGTTTTGAAGAAACGTATTAATCCCATCTTCAGTATCGCACAGTAAGTCAAACAAGCAGCAAGCCTTGTAAACATGATACCAAATTAAGCCACATCTCATCCCAGAAGATGCTCACAGTCACTGCCGTGAGAACCTCAAATTCCACCGCCATAATAGTTCCATACAGTGATGATCTGCAAACCTTAACGCCCAACGATAAAAGCAAAGTCGTTCCTATGCTTAATTAATTAAACACAATACCATGAAGTCGTTATGTGGAATGGAGTAGAGGTATAACTCCACCAATTTTGACCTTGGCACCAGCTGCAGGTGAGCGTTCAGCGTCACGTCTCTGCCGGTTTATCCCGCGATATACGTTTGGTAGAAAGCTGGGTAGGCCGGTCTCTTGCGCCCAACTGAGATAGAATTGGCTTTACCGCATTCTTGCGTCTGAGCATCCACTGTATACACACAGACAAGAGTCGTGTAAAAATGTACCAGCATTAAGATGTACTTCTCGAAAAAATCTCTACTTTTACTTTAAAATTCATTCTCAGCAATTTTAAAATTAAGTTTCTGAAACCATCAGAAAATAATAATAATAAAAAAAATTAAGCTCTCGCTGTACCAGGCCATGAAGGCCCATAGGGTTGTGAGACGTTGAGGCTCCCGCATTATCTAGACAATCGGCTCAGAGATGGCGGTAAGGTTGTCAGCCTTACGCGCCGGCCGCGCTTCACTCCCCAGGAAAATTATTTAATTCATTACTGGTACTAATTTCTGTTAGAGGCTGAGTAAACCCCAAGGCCTAGTGCGGCTGGAAGGGTTAGGTCAACTGAAAAAAATCCAATGCCCTCATCGGGACTTGAACCCGCGACCTTCCGGCTTCTAGCCGGAAGTTCAACCAACTACGCTACCGCGTACCCCCCACCATCAGACAATAATATTTGATAATTCAACAATTCCATTTCGTATTCATATCCCTTTTTGTGTGTGTGTGTGGCTGTTGTGTCCTTTGTTGCACCTTGGCCACCTTTACATCTTATTTATCTTTTATATAGTCAGCAGGGCTCCTTAGACGGGGGATCAGCCTGTGGTAAGGCTCCTACCTGCACAAAGTACCGCGCAAACAAAGATTAAAAGCAAAAAGATATCCATGCCTCGAGTGGGATAAGAACCCACGATCCCAGTGTTTGAGCGAGCGAAGGTAGTTCATACCTTAGGAAACGCAGCCACTCTGATCGGCATTGATATCCTTACACGATAATATTAGTGACATAAAAGCAACTGGAGACATCGATAAATATCGAAAAATCGGGATAACCCCGAGAACACTTTCCAGCTTTGATCTCCGAATCTGCATTTGAAGCTGTAACACGGTTGAACTGCTTCAGTTCTGTGACTGTCGTAGTAAGAAGCTTAAAATCTGAAAAGAAATCATAGGAATAATCGACTTTTGTAGAAAATATTGACTTCTAAGTGGCAGTGTTAAAGTTCTAGTTGTAATTTCTTGCTATGCCTTTCGTACGCCTATACTTCCACAGGGGCCCTCCTTCTCCTTTTGACATTCGACTTTATCTCGTGTCACCCCTCCCCCCTCATGCTGTGTGCAGATTCTCGGATGATATCCACGTTCCTTAAGCATTCCGCCTCCCCCCAGCCCCCTCCCGACGTCTGTTACCATGTGACAAGCCTAAACACAGCATCATCAACTATTAGAATGACATGGTGTGACTGAACCACGTGTGTAGGAGTTCACATCTTGTTGTCTGTCAGTTCTGTCAGTCTCCTTGGTCGTGGAACATGTCAAACAGTGAAGGCTTTTTAGTTCGTTAAGTGAACTCATGATAGCACAGATTGGCTATTTCGATGCGTTTCTGACTTTGTTATTGTGTTCATGTCACAAAAGGTAGGATACAAGTTCCAGTGACTTATTCTGGTTCAGTGAATGATGTTTCATTCCAGAATGTAAATTTAGAAGTGTTTGTTTTCATTAGCTTTGAGATAGAGTGACTGTCATCATTCTTTGTATCGCATTTAACTTCTTGTAAAACATCCACTTAGAATACTAAGAAGGAGATAGGAAAATAACATCGAGATGAAATTATATACATTTTGTACATTATCCATTAGTTTTTTATTATTATTTAAAAACAACATTCGGAAACTGGAATCTTGTCTCTGACTAGCTATATTGCCATCATCAAACACTTTTAGGTCTTTTTAATATTTAGGTGGTGTGGGAAGGGAGATGGTGAAGGTGGCACTTGGATGGAAGTAGCTTGGGGTCATGTTCAGCGGCAGGTGTTTATATTTGCAGTGTTAAACCTTGAATCACAATGCTAGCTATATATTGCATGATCATTTAGTGATATGTCTCGGACTATCCTCTCTTGATAATATCTGCCAGTTCAGTATTTATACACATACACTCACGGTGCAGTGCAGGCCCGAACTATTGTATCTACTTGCCAGTTAATTTTTGGTGATATATTTAACGACACTTGTTCTTTTGCACCGATTTCGCGACGTATAATTTAAGTTTAATGGCGGATAATAAACTTGGAAAGGCTTAGGAGGAAACGATCACGGTATATATTAAGTTACTGTGCCATCAGGTTTCTGAAGGAATTAGGAAAACCTGTTAGAATCCTCAGTTAGGATGTCCAGTGTGAAGATCGAGAATTGACCTCTGGACGTCCCGAACGCCTACGTCAGTGCTGCCTCATAGCACTAAACAATTGTAGTTATTTTATTCCTTTTCCCATAGTATTAACACTCCCACTTTTCTTTTACGTCATTCTTTTCACTTAAGATTATTTTCATAAGCAAATATGATGAAGGTGCCTATATTTACTGTTGGCTAGCCTTGCTCTTATGTTTTCCTACAAAACTTGTAGCCATGTCTGAAAAGAACTGATGCAGTAGACACATGTTAACAAGTTCAAACCCGACTAGATCTCGTGTACTCGTAAAAGTGTTTTTCTGCACTTCGCAAATATTCTACAAGTTGTATTTGCTCATGGATTGTTTAGCGACTACGAGGTTCCGTATACACTGCGTAAATTATGATGACAGGATAATTGACATGAAGGACGTGTATGCTCCCACGTGCATAAAGCTAATGTACACGATTCAGGTGTATTAAAACAACAACCAGTAACAAGATACGTGATATTCGGGAAGAAATTTCTGCACGAGGTCGTCTATGGCTTCGTGTAAAACTAAAGGCCACGACTACGCCGTTAAAAGTCTTGATTTATTGTACTTTAATTATTTGCGTGTTGCCTTTGAGTAGCCTACGCGTCAAGAATATTTTATTTACTTAACGACACTTTCGCTTGCTAATTGTGTATAAGTCGAATGATAGGGTCGTTAATGAATTATGAATATATTAAATGGTCTGGTAAAAAAGATTCATGGCCTAATTTCAGCTACTGTGTCTGAAGAGGCTCAGCAGACCACTCAAGATAACTTCTCTCGGGGCCGAGATTGGAACCCCGGGCACCTTGAATACAAAGCGGTTTTGCCAACTGCAAATTTTGTTGCGACGTATAGGAGATATATAATTGATTATGTGGTGCAGTAAATTAAGACATAATTTGGGGTTATTACGCACCAACTGTAAGTTATTATCTCCACGGTATGTGACTGGAGTCACTTTTAAGACTTTTCTTTTCTGGAAATGGAAACAGCTTCCGTAGTGACGTGAAGCACACTGCAAAAATATTACAATATTTTACAAATTTGTTATACAACTCAAAGTAAGAGGCGATCTTTTGAAGAGCTATCAAGGGGGAGAAGGTAGTTGTCGACACCATAGAAAAGGGGTGGTGGGAGTCCTTTGTGCCTCACGTTAGGGAGGAGGGTTGCCTAGAAGTTTTTGTGTTTTGAGATTTCTAGACACGAGTTTTTTTTTCCAGAAGGGAGGGATACTGAACATTTTCGAGTGAATTGTAATAATCATATTGACAGATTCATACTATGGCGGGACTGCAAGCTTGCGTCCGTGCAACATGGCACTAAGTGTCTGAGCTTGTGACGTCGCTACTCACTATGTAATTGATTGGGTTACATCATTATTCTGAAGCGCCCTTAGAATATTTACCGTGCCGCGCCGAACGCGTGTCACTGAATGACAGCATGACATATTATGTGGTCTTGCATGTATTCAAGTTATGATTTTCTTGCCTCGGATTCCGTAAACCATTGACTGCCTAGACGTGGATTTAGATGTACTTATATTGTATTACAGCTGTATCCGAAGGCACGATAGTGTTACCATATTGCGTGGTAAAATAGTTCAGTCTCCCTTGATTTTTTTATTGCTAGTGGGGTGAGACTAAATCCCTTGTACTGCAGCCACTTCTGGCCTATTGTACCAGCCCCAGATAATAGGTGAGGGTGATTGTGGAGAATTGGTGGAATGAAGATTGACAGGGGAAACCGAAGTACTTGGAGAAAACCTGCCCCAGCGTCACTTTGCCCACCACAAATCCCACTTGACCAGACCAGGGATCTAACCCGGGCCGCCGCGGTGGGAAGCCAGCGACTAACCGCTTGAGCTGTGGCGCGGCCTCCTCAGTCTCCCTTACTAATTATTATGGAAATATATAGGCCTATTTTTAAATACCTTTCAGTGTCCAAAGTCTATAGAAAAATTTGTCCCTGTCATTAACCTATTTCAATAATCTTTTGATTTATTTTCGTAGCGACACTTGCAGTATTTAACATTATTTGATGTGGAATGTTTGGATGATTAGTAAACAAGGTAAAGGTAAATTTGCCCTGTGCTTAATTAATTAAGCATTATTCCATGAAGACATATGGTGGAGTGGAGGTATAGCTCTCCCATCAATGAATGAATGTATGAGGGGTAGGTCTTCTTGGCCGTTGCACCACGACCTACAGTGGTCTATTGTGCTTAATAGCTCTCCCATACTTGACGTCGGTACTAAGTGGAAGTGAGTGGTCAGCTTCATGATCCTGACGCTTTACCCCTGGGGAATGAGCCCCCGGTACTCACTGGATAACAGGCTGGGTGTGACGCTGTGGAGAAGAGAAACATCTAGCAGTGCCGGGAATTGAACTGGGCGTCCTGTCCCTAGCTCGTCGCTATACCAACTGATCTATCCAGAATCATGGTTATTAAATAAGTGGAACTTAAAGGATTTGGGTGGAAACGGTCGTGACCGGAGTTAAGATACAATCTTGCCATTAGCCTGAAGGGAATGAGAACAGGCGTAAAACACGTAATCAGGATACTCGGTGTACTGGCTGAGATTTGAACCAGGGATATTCAGTGTACAAAGAAGGAATGCTTCTTATGAAGACTTAGAGCTGGTGACCCATTTATTAAATTGAAATAACAGCAGTACTCCGGGTAAGAATAATGTTTTTCTCTGGTGTCATATCTCCCTGTCTGTTCAATGGACGAGGGAACTGGAACTTAAACCCATGAATTCTTAGTTTCTACCGGACATGGTACATTTTTGTTCTGATGTGACAGAGCTATAGAGGTGCTGTAATAGCCGTGGTTGTGGGACCTAATGCCTAGCCATACATAATGTGTCACACACACCTTTCATGTCCGTTTTATGTTTGGAAAAGAGATTTTCTCTATTGAAGCGCATATTGACACGTTTATTTACCGAAACCTGTGAGAGAAAAGTATGACTTTTAACAATTCTTTTAACATAACTCGATTTGTTATAACCCCCGAAAGTACACCAATGATATTTCACGTATTTTTATGCTGTTACCCAATTATTGTTGAACTGTATAGAAGCATATAATGTAATTGTTACATTGTATTGTGTTCTCAGGGGCGGATGCAAGGAGCATTTCTATTGGTGGTGGATTCGCCCAGCAGTATCTGCATCAGCAACTTCCAGAGGGAAAGTGTTGGGACGTGGTCAACAGATCGAATTCCTCCTCCAACTACTGTGTGGTCGTCACCAGGACAACAACCTCGACAACGACCGGAAATTACGTCTAGCAGTGATCGTAAGGGGTGGCAGGCGGTACTCTTCAACATTTGTTCCCCCTTTTTTGCATCTTTGCTGTTACAGTGGAGAGCCTCAGATTAGCTTAAGACGGGACAGTTTTAGTAGACCCAACTGCAAGAGAAAAAAGAAATACAATTTTGAAAGAAAATACTTCTATCGCCCATGTGACCTGTAAGGGTCTCTCTTACATTGTTGCGACATTATTTATTTTAAATCTTACTACTAAGATACAAGGCCCTTTCGAGGGTGGCTGTAAGTGTCAGTTGTTTTAACTTACTTCGTCTGATATATTTTTACTATTTTGGTTACAACGACTAAAACACTAAGTGTTCTACCAGAGTAGTGTTACTTTTGAAGAAGAAATATTAAGGAGTGTGAAGGGGGGTCCAGAAGTGCTGTTATCAAGGGTGAAAACAGGTGTGTGAATAGGAATGAAAAGTGGTAAATAGAGTGATTTTGTGCGGAGAGTGAAGGGGGTATTTTATGCGTTTCAGTGGTTCCACGTTTCCTTATTTTCGGGGAAGGGGTTGTGTGTGTCTTTGTGTTCGCTTTTCGACACGTCCTCCCTTAAGTTATAAAGGTGAGGCAAGCAGTGAATAAAGGTGGCGGTGGGGTGTGGTGGTGGAAGACGTCATGAGTTCCTACTTTGCTAACTCATACATCCCGGACCTGCGTAATGGTGGCGTGGTTTCTGCGGAGCATCCCCATCAGCACCAACATTATGGGGCGGCGGTGGTGGCGCAGGGTGGCGGGCCAGGTGGTGCCGTCACCTCAGATCCCAGTTCCTGTGCGGGTGGTGACCACACTGTTGTCGGTCTCAGACAAGGTATCCCTCCCCACCATTATGGGGGCCCTCCTGCCGCCGGCCAGCCGCCTCAGGGTATGCCTTACCCCAGATTCCCACCTTACGATCGTATGGATATTAGGAACGCGGCATATTATGGGACCCAGCAGCAAGGCAACGGGGGTCTCATGGCGGATGGTAACGGTGCCAGCGGTGGGGGCGGCTATAGGGCAAATTCACCAAGTAACGGAGGGATGGGACATATGGGAGGAGGTGGGCCCCCAAATGGACATCAAACACCAGTGGTCTTTACAAGCTGTAAGCTTCAAGCAGCCACAGTTGGGGGTCCTGGTGCCCTTGGTTCCGGAAGTCCACCTTTAGAAGGCCCACCGCAGGCAACGCTCAACAATCACAGTCATCAAAACCATCACCACTCACAACAGCAACATGCGAATCACCAGCAGGGACCTCCACACCATATGCAAGCGAATCACCAACACCAGCATCCTCACCACAATCACCAGGCGGCGCAGAATCACCTCTTGTACAACAACGTGAGTCAGCAGCAATGCGAGCAGGGTCCGCCCCATCACCAGCAAGTGGTGGCACCCCACCAGCAGTCGCAACAGCCCCCGCAGCAAACGGGCCCTCAGCAGCCTCCACAGCAACCACCCAGCAACACCGCGTCCACCCTGCCCAGCCCGCTCTATCCCTGGATGAGAAGTCAGTTCGGTAAGTGACCTGCCTTCCTCCACCTCCTGTATGTTGGCAAGACTCGAACTGTTCCAAGTGCGCATGAAGTTTCCGTTTCCGGTTCATTAGAAGGGATTCCTGTAGGTGGCCATTATTTATTTTCTAAGATCACTCGTAATACATCAAAACTCTCTGACCACGGACTGCCCCCAGCTCATATTCACCTTCGTGTTTTCCAAACAATACTTTATAAAAGTATTTGGAAGATATGAGATCTCCTTAATGAGCTCCACGGATCGAGAGTTCTTCCGCCAAACCTGAGACCTGTCAGCTGGTTAAGTAAAGGCCGATCTTTTATGTAAAACGGGTTTGTTGCAATACTAAAATAAATCGCATATATTAGAGAATCAGCCGGGAAGAGCCAACTAGGCGTGGCGTTCCAGTATGGGGTGAACAGAGGGCTAACAAGACACAAAGAAAATCATTATGAAATATTAGGTAGGGCTTCAGGCTTTGGATAATTTCAGATTGTATTTATGTTCCTAATTATTAAATATTTTGGTGTCAGTAAAATATCATAATTGTCACATTGTTTTTAGAGTGAATATTTAACCTTGCTTCGAATCATTGAGTTGGTATATCTAGCATGACTTCACCCACTGGAGCGTTATGTTGGATATCGCAACATTCTGACTCACATAACACTCCGAAGCCAAAAAGCGCAGATTAATGATGTACATTTCTAGACCAGACCAAATCATGCCTTTTTTTTTCCAATTTTGTCTGAACACTATCATCAAGTGTGTAAGAATAAAGAGCGGTTAGTAATATGTGCACACAACTACGTTATAAATTCCTTTAATGCTTATAGAGTTTACAAAAATTGTTCGAAATGTGGTTCTCCATATTCACTGCTGAACTCGTAATGCCGCCATATTGTTCTTCGAAATGATTCATAGGTTTAAATCTGAACGTTCCCGTTAATAGGAAAGAGTGGACATTCGGGTCACACAAAAGGTGGAAAATTCATTGAGTGACTGTACGACTGCTGGCTTGACGGACTCCTGTTCGTGGAATGAGTTACTTACATCTGGTTGAATATAATGGAAGTTGTAGGACTGTATAATTGATAACTGAAGAGCAAATCACAGATCTCCGTTATGTCGTATTATACAGTTTCGATGTAAATGGTTTGGGGAGAAGTAACTTCTCAGTCCTTGAAGTCGACCTGTTTCCTTTCTTCAAGTGAAATACAGGGTGTCCCAGGAGGAATGTGCCAAACTTCGGGAGGGTGTTCCTTATGTTAAAGTATGCCGATATAACCCAAAACACCTATGTCCAAAGTTGAACGGTTACGGAGATAATGGCCAGAGAAGTGTCAAACTTTGACCGGGGTTACACACTTGTTGATTACAAAATAGATATTAAAACTGGCAGGAATATGTGGATTCTGTAATGTTAATAATGTACGTAACATCAAACTAACTTGTGAGTGACGGAAAGCCATAAAATTGAAGTACAAAATACTCGCTCGCCATGTCATAATTGTCCTTAGGTTTCCAAGCAGTATACATAACACATGACTGGCGTGCGATGACGTAATATGGCTGCGCTATGAGCCGACCACATAACTCTTATTATACCTACATTCACGGATAATCTCTTTTGGAATTTCGTTTCCATTATCTCATGTGGATTATTATGGGACCACGTATGCACATTTCGTAAATTATTTACACCGTCCAGGGTAAAAGACGCCTCATCACTACACATGACACATGAATGGCAAGCGCTGGTGTAACATGACTGACTGCATATTCTGCTATAAGCCAACTACATAAGTATTAAAATACAGTACCTGCTTTATAGTAATTGTTCAAAGTGTCCTCCGCCAGCTGCAATGCAGTTTTCGGCACGCATCATGAGGGATTGGGTAGCAGAAGCAATGTTGCCTGAATGGTGACGTATGTGCTCTGCCGCTGCAAAAATACGATTCCGCAGTGCTTCTCGGGAATCGACCTTAGTTTCGTAGACTAAGGTCTTCATGTGGCCCCAGAGGTAATAATCTAGAGGCGTAAGATCTGGCGACCTCGGTGGCCATGCAATGGGACCACCACGACCTATCCAGCGGTTAGGGAAGGATTCATCTAAGTAGTGTCTCACGTGCTGAGTATAATGTGGAGGAGCCCCATCATGTTGGAAGTACATTTTCCTCCTTATCGTTAACGGGATGTCTTCCAACAAACATGGTAACTCATTCCTTAGGAAGGCTCCATACGTGTTTCCAGTTAAATTGTTGTGAAACACAAAAGGTCCGATCAACCTGTTCCCAAGCACACCACACCATACATTCACAGAAAATCTCTTTTGGAATTTCGTTTCCATTATCTCATGTGGATTATTATGGGACCACGTATGAATATTTCGTAAATTATTTACACCGTCCCGGGTAAACGACGCCTCATCACTGAATAAAATGACGCTTAACAGTTCGGGATGAGCTTTTATCCAGTGGCAGAAATCCATACGCTGAGCATGGTCGCCTGGTTCCAGATGTTGTACCCTTTGATCATGGTAAGGATACAGGTCTTCGTCATGTAAAGTTCGCCACACCTGCATACGTGATACGCCGATGCGAGAGGCCATTCTACGAGTGGAGAGACGCGGACTTCTATCAATCATGCGAAGAATGTTCTCTCGTGTGTTTCTCATTTGTACATCCTCCCTTTCCGACTGCACAGAAACACTCGGAAGAGAACCAGTCTCACGCAATGTCTGGTGAATTCGCGTAAATACACTTCGAGATGGAATCCTTCGATCGGGAAAACGCCTTTGGTACTCTTCAACAGCAGCACGTGCATTGCCACCGCAAAATCCATACACAAAATGCATATCACAATACTCGACGTGTGAAAACACAAAAGGCATTTCAGCAACTCATCACACAACTAATTTACCACCCATTCACGACCCCGCCGCAACGTAATATGTAGGCAGCGCATGAGCTTACGCTAGTGTGACTCGCGGCACTCAAGGACAAACAGATAAGGGTCTCAGCTGACAGGTACGTATAGTGCGTGGACCTGCAAGAAGACCACACTTTTCTCGGGCCATTATCTCCGTAACCGTTCAACTTTGGACATAGGTGTTTGGGTTATATCGGCATACTTTAACATAAGGAACACCCTCCCGAAGTTTGGCACATTCCTCCTGGGACACTCTGTATATGAGAAATTTACTCTTGACGTTTCGTCATATTCTGTGTAATAATGTAAGAAGGCATATATCCTATATCCGCAGTTTATATACAACAGCCATATCCAGGCCTGACATACTGTCACAATATTTTTTTTTCCTGACACTACAGCCCCAGTGGGCCTAGGTCAACCTCCATGAACTTCTAAGTTCACTTCGGTTTTTCTAGATCTTACACATTCGGTAGGACTCCTTGGGCGGGTGATCAGCTCGTCACAAGGCCTCTACCTGTACACAAACACAGGAAAACGCGAACACACACAAACTAAACATCCATGCCCCGAGTGGGATTCGAACCCACGATCCCAGTTTCCAAGCGAGCGAATATATTACATGCCTTAGACCGCTCGGCTACCGTGACCGGCACTGTCACAATATAAACCCCATAATTCCTTACGTTTCTTATACTATTCGGAAGAAATTTTGGCCAGTTTACGGTCGGTCAAAATTTATGTGAAATATTTTTAACTTGTAGTTATTTCCAGGAATTTGATAGACCCCTTTATCCACTTTTTTAGTTACATAGATTCGAACACCGGAACCGCATTTATCATGTAACTGCGCTTTCTGTTTCCACTAACGCAGTATACGGAATTCGAACCCCGATGTCAACATTTGTGGTAAGCAGCGCTCGTGCTCAACACGATTAATAAGAACTGATTCAGCAAGTAATATTACGGGCAACAGTAACATACAGGCAGACAGGAGCAATGAAATATCTAGTTTTATTGTGCGCTGTTTTTTAGAACCGAAAGGGGAGGTTTATTTCTCCCTGCGTATCGGTAACAACAACTGGAGCACTGTATGGGTAACCACAGCACGATTGTATTGGCTGGCCCAAATCCAACGTACATCAGAGAATGCTCTGACCTACCATATACCTACAATTGTTCGGTGTTTCATTCATTGAGTCGTGGTTTATCTGACTTTCTTTGGTGTCCTTACGTTGTGTAAGCGCCGAGAGGTGGCATGGTTTGTAAACTGGGAATGGTGGGCTGATCACAGCGGCCTCGCAGTCTAAAGCACGAAATGTCTTCTCCCACTCAAACATTGAAATCCTTGGTTCGAATTCCACTCGAGGCATGGATGCCTGCATTTCGTCTCTGTTTCTGTTATTCTATGTAGACAGCGGCCTTTCGTTGGGCTGATCTCCCATCCATGGAGTCCTACCGACTCTCTGTAACAATAATAATACTGTATTCATTTACAAATGAGAACAGAATAGAGAGCCTTATCCGTCAAAGTAGGAGGGAGATGCGGAGGAGGAAGAAGAAGAAGACGGTAATGACGGTGAATAAGGAAAAGATGACGACGAACATCGAGATAATGATTAAGAAAAAAATAATAATAATAAAATAGTGAATAATGAGAAGGTGATGATGATGATGATGATGATGATGATGACGACTAGGAAGACGGTGAATAATGAAAACACGATAAATAAGATGAATAATATGAATAATATGAAGAAAAAGAAGAAAGGATGTAGAATGAAGCAGTATTGCCTTATTCAAGGTACTGTCTCGGTATTTAAGTGGTGGAACTGAGGAAAAATTAAAAAATCTTCAGGCACGATAACTGACCCATGAACCCGGGACCTCTAGAATGACGAGAAATACAAAGCATTCTATCTTTCCACTCCATATTTTACAGTGAGTTAACCGCCCATCGCGTCAGCTTATCATTAGGAAAGAATTTCCTGGATATATTTTTGTTTCCTGGTCATTCTCTCAGTGAATTTGTCGGGAGTGTATGAAATGAAATTCATGCATCTCACGGCGCAGCTGTGAAGATTACTGTCTCCTGGAACATGACACCGTGTAGTTCGGCAGATATTTGCAATCAGTTTAGAGGAAATTGCTAACTCCATTTCCTGAGGAGAAGAATGCTAACTCCATTTCCTGAGGAGAAGAATACTGTTCATCAAGCTAATCCGGCAACTGAATGATAGTATTTCAGGAAAGCTGATTCAACATCACGAGCTGTTGCTCGGGCATTATCCAGATATTAGAATTTCATTGATTTGCCTCCTTAACTGAGTCACATTTTCGGTTCTCTAAGTCACTATTAAATTCACAGTACATTAGATCTACCTATCTTGTTATCTATCTTGTGGAGCTCGGCCGCTTTTTCAGTTTCTTTATATATACACAGTCGGTAGGACTCCTTGGACGGGGGATTAGCCCGTCGCAAGGCCGCTACTTACACACAGAATAAAAGCACAGAGACATCCATGCTTCGAGTTGGATTCGAACCCACGATCCTAGTATTCTAGCAGGCCAAACACGGTTCGTGTCTTAGACAGCGCGACCACTGTGAGCGGCGGATAAAGCTGTACATAAAGTAAAATGTTCCTATCCTTGATTAATTAAGCACTGAGTCATTAAGACCTAAGGAGGAGTGGAAGTACAGCTCTGCTGTTGATGACTTCGGCACTTGAGTGAAGTGAGTGGTCAGCTTAACGCCCCGGCCGCTTTACCCTCCGGGTACCAATTAAGTAGGAGACAGGGTGGCTCCCAGAGCCGGTCTGGAGGCTGTGGAGTAGAGAAAAATCTCGAACCCTGGCCATTCAGACCGCAGTCCGTCGCTGTACTGTCTGAGCTATCTCCTATAATGACACTTTACTACACATGCCACATTTAAGTAATGGGTTTGTATTGTGATGCAGGAACTCATACTGAACCTCCTTTGTGTATAACACAGTTCTTGGAGGGCTATATGAAGAGCAGGCGCACATGGTTTGCAGCGTAACGCAGCCACTAGTGCTCTGCGGCTTACAGTAGCTTCCTAGGCATATCTCCGATGCTTCAGCTGCCTCTGCATTCTTTTTTTGCGGCCAGTAGGGAATTATTCAATTAAACCGTAACATACGATAAATTGGCGTTGCAGATGCTGGTCTAGTACCAGCAGTGTTAACCCTTTCCTTGATGGTTTCTGTTAGCCGGGATAGGTCAGTCAGCATAACCACTTTTCACTGCCAGCAGGACTGATTAATCAGCTTCTGATGGGACAGATTATTTTTTTCTTCACCGTTGAATCTGCTCTCAATCTGCCTCCAATTCAGGAATTCTTTTCTCGTGGGTGAAGCGGCCGGGAAGTGAAATTAACCACCCACCTCTATCTAGTGCGTGGCACACGGTAGCGTAGTTGGTTGAGGCATTAAGCTACAAGCGCGCAGATCGCGGGTTCGATTCCCGATGAGGTCATGGCACTTTTTTCAATTGACGTAGCGTAGTCGGTATAGCGACTGGCTACGAGCTGGACGACGGAGGGGTCGAGCTCGAGTCCCGGTAGAGTCAATAATTTTCTCTTCTCCACGTCGTCCAGACCGACTCTGTGGACCACCCAAATTCATATCCAAGGGGTACCGTGGGTGTTTACCCTGGGTGAAGTGGCAGGAGAGTGAAGCTGACCACACGCCTCAATCTAGCGCCGAGGTCAAGAAAATATGGATCTATACTTCCACTCCCTCATACGCCTTCATGATGTAGTGCTTAATTAGTTAAGCACAGGAACAGCTTTACCTTTGTCTCATCTAATCCTTCCAGCCACACTATGGCGCTGGGGTTGACTCAGCCTCTAACAGAAATGAGTTCCATGAATCTTCCTGGGGTAAACGGCAAGACTGACAACCTCATCGCCATCTGTGAACCGATTGTCTAAAGATGCGACAGCCTCGACTTCTCACATACCTACGGGCCTGTTACATGGATACCTTTACCTTCTTTTAGCTAGTACCGAAGTTAAAAATGGGTGAAGCAATATTTTAACTTCTCCCATGCGTTTTCTTGGCGTGGTGCATATTTAAGCACAGTTGCCCGTTTCTTTAGCTTTATTATAACTTCTTTATGAAGAGATTTTCTGCTACTGTACGCTACTGTGCGTATGTTTACTCCTGCTTACCTTTAGCTTGCTCTCCTTTAGCAGTTGAGACATGCAGGTTGCCGTCTTCTAGGATGCTACGAGACGAAATACACGTCCTCACATTCCAGAAGACAGTAAACTTTGTAGTCGCTGCCACGACAACCTAAAACCTCACGTATCCTTAATTGTTGAGAGCTGTCGGAATGCAGCCCTTTCTAATCTCTCATACACTAGATACATGCAGACCAGAAAGCCCAAGTAGTTTCGTGTGAAACAGGTCTAGGACAGTAGACGTTTATTCCTATTAAAATTTTCGTGGCTTTCCTATTTTTCTTTATTGCTAATGAGGTTGGACTACGTCCCTAGCACTGCGACCACTTCTGGCCTATTGTACCAGCCCCAGATGGCAGGTGAGGGTGATTGTGGAGAAATTGGTGGAATGAAGATTGGCAGGGGAAACCGAAGTACTCGGAAAGAACCTGCCCCAGCGCCACTTCGTCCACCACAAATCCCACTTGACCAGACCCGGGGTAGCCAGCAACTAACCGCTTGAGCTATGGCGCGGCCTCCGTGCTTTTCCTAAGTCTCGCCAGGAAAACTGGAACAATCCATTTCATTTTTCGCTGCCACACTGGCGTTTGACACATGGAATTGGAGAAAGCATTGTTAATTAATCCAAGAATTGTCGATCATTCGGACTCCAATTAACGACTTTAGCGTTCCCGCGATTGGAACGAATTTGAAAGAATTCGACCCATATCCCTGAGCAAATAATTGTCAGCCACAAGAAGCAGTAACCTCATATTACATTAGTCAAGTTGCTTCTGACTTCATTGCTGTTCAAGGGCTGGTTTTCAACAAGTGGGGTGTGGCCCCCAGGGAGTCATGAAATAGTTCAGCGATAATCGCGTAAATGTTCTTTTACAAAATATAAATTTGCAAGAGTTCAAGGAAATTTGTAAATTCGGTATGCGCATGGCTTCATTTAGCCGCACTATGGGCCTGGGTTCGACTTAGCCTCTAACAAAAATGAGTAACAGGAATTTTCTGGGGGGTAAAGGACGGCAGGCTCGTAAGACTGACAACGGTACCACCATCTATGAGCCAGTTGTCTAGAAAATGTGGTAACCTCGACCTCTCGCAACCCTATGGCCCCTTACGGCATGTTTTTTTTAATTCGTTTAGTGGGGGGTGGAGTCCAACTGGGTCCAGTCGGCACGGCGGCCATTGAATGGCCTATTGTAGCCTGCCGCGGGTGATTATGATGATGGAGAATTTGGTAGAATGACGATTGGCAGGGGAAACCGAAATACTTGGAGAAAACTCGCCCCAGCGCCACTTTGTCCACCACAAATCCCACTTGATCAAACCCGGAATCGAACCCGGGCCACCGCGGTGGGAAGCCAGCGACTAACCGTTTGAGCGGTCTTTCTCACGACCTGTTACATGGGTAACTTTATAATTTTTACCCTTTTCGGTTGCAAAATGCTCTTCATTCAAAAATAGGTTTCAGCTGAATCAGCGGAAGACTACGAACACCACGTCATGAAGACTGTGCAGTAACCTGCACATCCCTCTTTCGTTTGCCCCTTTTAACCTCCTTCCTCCTCTGTTATGAATATCAGTGCAAAGCCTGATAGACCCTCGTCTACCTTTGGAACCGATAACTCAGTCTCTAGTCCCACATTACGTCAGTCTCTGGATTCTCGTCTCGGACTGACGGATTTGTTTTCAGATCATTTTGGATTTATGGTCCACGAAGTGGCAGTGGACTGGGGGTTTTCTTAGAGTATTTCGATGTTCTCCTGCCAGGTATAATTCTACCAATATTTCATTCTCTCATTTATTATCAGAGATTGGTCAAATAAGACCATTTTCAGCCGAATGCTAAGTCTCAACACACGCCATGAATTAAAAAATGCACATCCCTTATCGAAATGCATGTAAAAATAGTTTTTAGAACAAAGGCATTTTCTGTCATCAGTGTACTCTGTGACTGGTGATGCTGGGTGGGGTTGCAAAGGGGGGGGGATCACAGGGGCGGAGTTGTTTCAATCGTAAATCTTCGATGCAGTATTTTTTAACCAGCCAATATGATTGAATCAGAAAATACGAGGTTTTGAAAGCGCATAGCCGTTCTGTAATCTTCTCATACTATAGGTTATCTCATAATCCATATTAATAAATTGATTGATGTTCCTCTTTCACATTCAGTATGGTGCTGTCAGCACTTGTAATGTATTGCTGTTCATTTCTGAAATCCATTCCATGCTGTGGGACTCTTTAAACATTTGTTCAACTGGTGATGCCTGATGACTGCTTTGTAATACGTTTCAGCTTACACTTTTAATTTTTTATTCTGTAATCGTATATTTTAAACCTTGGCTTGTTACGTTGACCCTTTTAACTATAACTCATCTGTTCCTAGGTAGGCCACGGACAACGAGTTTCACAAGGTTGGATGGAGGATTCAGTAATATGAGAAAGCACAAGCGGTTTCTGAAAGTAGTTTCTGGCGTCTTTATATCCGGAACTTGTAACACACTCACTTTTATTAGTCATAATTGCCGAAGAAATTACTTCATCCAAACCTTCAACACGGTTTGCCTGGAGACAGAAGAACTTTCAAAGTACGCATTCCGTTGTGCGTCTTAACGTACTTTCAAATGGGACGGCCAACACAAGGATAATTGTTATTGTTTTGTTGTTTGAAAGTACTTTGGCAATATATGTCGGTTAATAGATTCCATACAAACTATCTGATTTCATCATTACAGAATGCTACCTTCACTAAGAGAAACCATCTTGTAGGAGAAGAAATTCAGCATTAATTCGCATGCCAGTAGTCCTGCATTATTAACTGGATTGCTGTGGCGTAGACATAAGCATACACAAATTCGTTCTTTCAAAATCACATTTTTAACCCTTTCATGACTGAATTTTTTTAACGTGAATTCAGTGAAGACGTCACAGGAAATTCATTACGTCAAGGCTACAAATATCTTAAATTTGGGTCACGCTTTTGGAGACACATGCCTCATAAATTAGCCATCTATATGTTTCACTATGATTCATAGAATTGCGTAAGCCCTGTGCAAATACATTACAGGTCCTATCTGTTATGTTATGAACACCTGCAATGTTTATTAATCTCAGTATTCCCATGGGGTCATTATTAGCGAAATCTCACGAAAAGTATATTTAGTTCTCTAAAGAAATGGATTTAAATTTAATTAAAATGACTGAAATCAGCACATGGTAATTTCGCCCAATGGAAGAGTCGTGTATAACATTCCATCAAAAAGTGGCTGTAGATGTAGACATAAGTAATGAGGGATCTTTAAGAAACTGTTCCTATAATGAGCTAAACAAAGCTAAAATCTTATTGAAATATGTTATCATAAATTTGGAAGTGTTAATTATGAAAGAACAGAAAATCCTAGAGACACAAACAGAGAGATATATGTAATTAAATGCTTTAGAACTATTTCTGATAAATAAACAAAAAGTTTAAAGGTGTTTCCAAGTAAATTTTTACTTAAGGATTTAAAAGTGATATTTTATTTAGGTATATTAATTATTTTAGGTACCAACGTGTTTTCAAATATATTATTTGTGTGATAGTTAAAGTATATTTTCTGCCAGAGTACTCATTTGTGAGAATGAGGTGAAACTATGTGCACCCAAACTTCAGCACTATGTGCCGGTGAATAATCAGCCTCACACTCTAACCTCCTTTACCCTTGGGGAAATAGTCCTCGACACTCATTAAACAGAAGGTTGGATAGGCCTCATATTCCGTCTGGATTGTGTGCCCAAAAGAATATACCAGCTAGTGCAGAAAATCGACCTCCACCCGCAGTCAAGCTGACTGACTGAAGGATCCCGGATTATTTAAATTCAAATTCTTCCAAAAACCCCATCTTAACAATGACGACATGAAGTATATTTCAAAGGTACACTTACATGAAAGTGAAAGATAATTGTAGTTCTTATATAAAATTGGAATTATAACTGACCAATGCAAAATTGGATAGTTGCTTTCTACTTGATTTATTTCTAAAACCTGAAGATGAAGGCAGGGCATTCCTCACAAACATCAATAAATTTGTAAGAGTCAAGACGACATCAGGTCCCATGAGACTTCGCACTCACAACTGTGAGAGCCTCAAATCTCACTACCAAATTTTGTTTGGAAATCTGAAGAGACCGGGAGATTTACTCGTAGATGAGACTGTGATACTCAGTTTGACTTTGACTAAGTCGCACGTAGGATTGGGTCATGTGCTGCTCTTCTAAGCACGTTAATAAAACTTCGGGAGTCGTAGACCCTAAAGGAATTTGTAGACCAGTTTGGGGACTCTCAGCTTCTGAAAATAGGCCCTGTTTTGTGGGATAGGTAATTGTGGACGTACCGCTGGATAGACGGGCTCTTAAGAATATAAAGGACGGGCCCTGAAGATTGCATTCTGAGTATTTGTTCAGTATCGCATGATGAGTGCCCATGGGATGACAGAATGGCCCACCTGACAGGTTTATTAAGATATAAGGTGACATTTGCCTTGAGTTAGGTCAGTTACCTACGGACAGTAAAGCACTGTGAATGCTACTGTTGTTTGTTCCACTGATTCTCGAAGGGATCTTTATAGCCTCTTTGACGTACAGGCTTCTTGCGTCCCCTGTCCATCCATGTGAATAAACCTTGTTTCCACCCATCTTTACGTGTCCCTATTGGCATAGATACTATTAACTTATATTCAACGAAACCGGAAATATGTAATATTGAATTAAGTATCGGAAAAGTTAAAAATAAAGTTACTTTTGTGCTTAATAAATTAAGCGCCGAGGAGTCATTTGGAAGTAGAGTATAGCTCCACGTATTCTTAACCTATATACTATGTGGAGCTCAGTGATCAGCTTCACGCCTCGACCACTTCATCCCCCGGGAAAGAGCCACCGGTAACCATTATATAGGAGGCTGGGTGGCTCCCGAAAACGGGTCTCGTGTCCCTGAAAAGAATCGAAACCCGATTCCTTGGCTGTCCGGCACATACCCCTTTGTTATGCCGACCGAGTTACGCCGGCTGCATAAATAAATACTGTAATAAAATAAATATTTTTAAAGTAATAAAATTCGTATAATATGACTGTATATTTTAATATATCCATTGTACACTGCGCACGCGCAAGCAGAAATCTGCCACCTTCTGAGGTGTTTAGCAAACCGGTCGGTCTCTTCTCTTCTCAGTCGTAATTTACAGCACAATGAAATTAGCTGCTATAAGCAGTGTCCTATTCGTTGAAACAGGCAATCGTAAAGCACATGTTTTTGGGTTAGGAAGGACACATATTTCCCAAATCGCATTACCTAACAAAAAATTGAAATGTTCAAATACGTGTCGGCTCTGTTTTCGTTATTTTGTTTCATGTATACATTCTGCAGACTAACGCTCAGGATAAACAATATATTACAGATTCGTTACACTAAACATTTCATGTGCAGTATTTGCTTCTGTTATTACATGCTTCAGTTCCTTGCTGTGAGACAGGTGATATTGGTAGACCCCTATATGGGGATCTGCAAAAACGTGACGCTTGTCTTGGGAGCTTTGAATGATATGAAGTTACGTCTCTTTGTTAAGTTCCGTCAGTATTAATGATAAAGTCGCTCGTTAGGTAGAAACATCGATTGAATGAGGGCAGAGACCGCTAACCTGCATAATTCTGTCATGGTTACCTCAGAAGGCGTACACTTCATGTAACAGCAGATGCACTTAGCGTAGCGGAGGTAAAAATGAGTGAATTTGAGTCTGAACACTTCAAAGGGCGAGACCACTTGGGGGATCTATGCGTGGATTGTGGGAAAATGTTGAAATAATTCATGAAAGTGTTGGATTCGATCATGCCAACTGAAAAGGAACATAATATTAGTCCGAATATAAGGTAAGTTTAATATCTTAAAATATTGCTTCTTAGAAATGAGGGGGCGCCTTATTTTGGGTCCTTAAGGATAAATGTCAATGACATTATTAGGGGTAACTCTCACAATTAAGTGACATATTCAGTTTTCTAAAGGTAAAAAGGTAAAGCTCTCCCTGTAAAAAGCCGTGGAGGCCCATAGGGTTGTGAGATGTCGAGGCTCCCACATATTCTCCAGACAGCAGGCTAATAGATGTGAGTGAGGTTGTCAGGCTTATGGGCCGGCCGCCCTTTACCCCCCCCCCCCGGAAGAAACCTGATACTTATTTCTGTTAGAGGCTAAGTCGACTCCAGGGCCATAGTGCGGCTCGAAGGATTAGGCAAATTAAAATTTCAATGACCTCATCGAAATCGAACCCGCGTTCTTCCGACGTGTAACATAGTGTCTCAACCAACTACGTTATCGCGGGCCCCTATTCAGTTTTGTAAAAAAAAAGTGTTCTGATTTTTAACGCTAGAATAGGAGGTCGCCTTTTATTCCGGTTTGTACGTTGTTAACAGCAGCATCCATTTGTAAGTTTTTGTGAAGTAGGTAATATGCCTTCTGGGTCCATTACTTGCCAAATTGAACAACTACGTATTAATGTATTAAGAAGCCCCTGTATCATAGAAGTACTTACGTTACATTTTATATACATTCAGCTCGGTTCCTCTATAACATTATGTTTTATAACTAATTCGGGATGGATGGTTTCCTCAACGAGATGCTTTTGGGTTCACAGTAACATGACATATTCTTATCGTTTAGTGTTGGAAAACGCAAAAATTATGAAAGCGACGTTATCGTGTAGCTTTTGATCAGCTTATTACCTCAGTTTCCCATACTCCATAATCCACAAAATTTGGTTTGGGTTTCTCTTATCCGTCTTATCTGTGTCTTTCTGTGACATATTCATCCTGTCCACTTTCCAGTTCTCCGTTTCTTTGCTTTCAGAAAATTGTACGATATTGTCACGTGGAGGGGGGGGGGTAGGAGTGACTGATATTGTGGGTTATAGATTTGATTGATTGCATTTATTAGGCGTCTCTATTACAATTTCACTTGACAACAGCATTTCACACGTTTAACTCCTTCCGGATAAAGAATCTCTCACTGTTGTCTGTATCTTTCACTAGCCTCTAGTCTTCTCTTCTTTATCCTCCTGTATTCTTCTGTCGTATTCTGTCCTCTTTCGGTCAGTTATCTCGTTGAGGTAAGTTCTGGTAGAACCGTATGGAGATCACTTCCTTGAAGGGTTCTCTTTTGCGTTTCCGATGTAACTGCCCTTTTCTATATCCGTTGCCTAGGAGATGTCTCCAATAATTCCTCTGTTGTGATTATTTAGACCTTCGGTACTAAGTAACCGAAGTCTATTGTTGACCATATCCAATGCTTCAAGCAACTCGTCACGATGTAGTCAATATCACTCAGTTATTTTTAATATATGGAAATGTCCTCTCTCTCTCTCTCTCTGTGTGATGTGGTATCAGTTTTCTTATCATCATTGATATTTCTCGGCCCTAACTCTCAAAATCTGACGGCAATCCATAAGAAAAATAAGAGACAGTAATATTCACCGAATCTCTCAGTCCCTTTGGAGATCATTATGATGATTCAGACATATTCTAATAGTGGCTTGATAAATATTTAAGGTATATTCCATTCCTGTTGCTCCCACTTGGAGCATAGGGCAACCGTGAAACGCTTCGTTTCATTTCAGTTTTTTAATATTAGACAGGCGGTAGGAATCCTTGGATGGGGGATCAGCCCGTCCCAAGGCCGCTACCTACACAGGACGACACAGACAGAATAAACACAAACATCCATGTCTTGAGTGGTATTAAACCTACGATCCCAGCATTCGAACGGACGAAGACAGTTCATGTCTTAGACCGCGCGGCGACTGTGATCTGCATTTCAGGTATAGGGATGTTCATAAGTAGTCATGTCAAGCGATTGCTACATTGAAATATCAAGAAGATAATGATCCTTCCGTTCGCCCATCCATGCCAAGCCACCAGCAGAATAACATTAGCGCATACATTAATTTATTTCTTAATTTAAAAACAGGCGGAATTCTTCAGATTAATTGATTATGGTGTTATTTAATGACACCTCTCAATTTTGTAAATATATATGGGCGAATAGAGCATGTAGCACGAATGGTGGTGAGAAGGAATGCATGTAGGATACTGGTGGGAAAGCCAGAAGGAAGGAGATCATTGGGAAGGCCAAGACGTAGGTGGGTGGACGATATTAAAATGGATCTTAAAGAGGTAGGATGGGATGGTATGGATTGGATTGATCTGGCTCAGGATAGAGACAAGTGGAGAACTACTCACTGTAATGAACTTGGGGATTTCATAAAATGCTCAGACGTTCACAATTGGCGGCTTCTCAAGAAGGGCTCAGTTCCAAGAGTGAGCAAGTGATATTGGCGAATAGCAGGATGATGGTCACCGATATATTCGAAAGGATCTGGAACACAAACTCCGTGCTCTAGACTGACTGAGTATAATCATGAAATAGTCAGCTTCTGGGTCGACATTCGAAAGTGGGATGTCCCTAATAGGAAGAACGGATGCTGATTACTCTGTCACAACGTTTGCACCGCACTTACAGTTTGTACACATTCAGTCTTGAGCCACATCAAAACAGAGGACAAGTAAACCCTTGCCTTCATCAACAGGCCGAGGCTACTGTTCTCGTCTGACGTGGCCTCATCTGCTTTACGGTTAAATGTGGCAATGATTCCTCTCCTTAGGGTAGAATCTAGTGGCCGGCTCTTGTGAAGACGGTAATATCCCTTTGGGTGCTGTTGAAGGCGAAGATTTATGAGGTTACAGATCGGTGGCTGTCAGGTCCTCAGGAAGGACTCCACTACATAGAGTTTGTTAGTCTCCAAATGTAGGATCCCTACGGGAGGATGTGCAGCACAAAACAATAAAGATGAACAGTGACAAACAACCATAAACCATGATCTGAGCTTTATATTGCGTAAAGCCACTCTTTGATATTTAGGCTTATGTGGATTACGCCCTCAGATCTGTTCCAGTACAGAATTAACTTCTGAAATTGTTAATGTTTTAAACATTATTTAGGACTGGTTGGGGATCACTCCATTTAAATTCCTGTACCTGCACAAGACGATACAAATAGAAGGAAACGTGTATATATTCCATACCTCGAATATGCTTCGAACTCACGATTCTGGTTTTCAAACACTTGAATACAATAAGTGCTTTAGAAGTCTCGGCCAGTGGTAAGTTAAAAGACAACGGTTTCCTAGTGTTAAATTAATTAAGCACCACGCCATGAAGACGTAGGGAGGGTGGAAGTATAGCTCCACATTCTCAATCTCTGCATTAGACGGACGTGAGTGATTTGCTTTACGCCCCGGCCGCTTTAACCCCAGGGAAATTTTCCCGGTCCCCATTGGATAGGTGGCTGGGCGGGTTCCAGAGCCGGTCTTTGACGCTTTGAAGAAAATAAAATTATCCTACCCTGCAGGGATTTGAATCCCGGCCATCCAGCTCGTAGCCCATGGCAATATTTATTGAGCTGTCATAAAAACTCACGTTTATTGACCCTTGATCATAAAAGGTAAATAAGTGGCCCGGCACATCAGTTTTTTTTTTTACGTTACATCCGTCAGGTTTGAAAATGACTCAATTTTGAGGTAGTGGAGAAATGGCCTGGGTTTCAGGTTAGCCACTCTGTAGTTATTCTTGGATACACCCTTCTCTTTCGAAGTCAGGACATTTTATGGGCTTTTTGTTCTGTCAGATTGCACGCGGAATAGCCTGGACATTGTGTACAATTTTATGACTGTCCTTTCTTTTCTTACTCCAAGTACCTACGTAGCTGCTACCTTTTCACAGTGAAAGGTTCCTGAATTTTAAAGCAAGGCGAATTGTTGTGTTGGTGCCTTGAATCTTGCATCAGGGGAATGGATCTTTGTTCCTCTTCATCTGAAACTTCGGTGTGTCTTTCTATTCACGTCACAGTTTGCGATAACCTGAAAGAAGTTGCACAAAATACTGATACACGAATGGTATCCGGACAGCTCAGATTGTATATTGGCTAGACCACTTGCGGTGCAGGGGCGCTCGGTAGCGTGGTCTGTTTGGGCACTATGCTACAAGCCGGAAGATCGCGGGTTCGATTCCTGATGAGGTGGATTTTTTCAATTTACCTAATCCTTCTAGCCGCACCATGGCCCTGGGGTCGACTCTGCCTCTAACAGAAATGAGTACCAGGAATCTTCCTCGGGGATAAAGGGCGGCCGGCGTGTAAGGCTGACAACCTCACCACCATCTGTGAGCCGATTGTCTAGAGCCTCGACGTATCGCAACCTTATGGGCCTTCAGCTTTACTTTTACCACTTGCGGGGCCACCGAGGAATCGGTTTCGAATATTGTCCGTGTTCAGACCACATTTGGAGTGTACCCGTCCTCCCATTGAATGAATATTTGTGGTTTTGCCACGGAGGTAAATCGGTCATGGCGTGAAGCTGTCCATTCACCTCCATCTAGTGGAGGGGTGGAGCTTTTCCTACATGGTCTTGGTTGCTTCGCACTTAATTGAAACCACAAAGACAAATTTACATTTTCTTTGCTGATGCGCAATGGAAGGACCAGTTTAAAACATGGTCTTCTTTATTGTTGTCTGTGAATAATATGTGATTACTAAAAGGAATTGCAAAATAATGTCGCTGTCTTACCTGGCAGTTCTGTGCTATATGCTCATGAGGCGATTGAAGTTTCACAGTTACATATTTTTCTGAAACTTTTGTCTTCAAGTCAATTGGGAATGACCCCTTTTATATAATTTTTGTTCTCCGGCTAAAATTATTAGGATGATTAATTCAAGGCGTGTAAGATCAAAAATGAGTTGGAAAGGGAAATTTGTGCAAAATTTTGATAGGAAAACTTGAAGGAAAGAGACCTTTTGAAAGATCTATGCGTAGGCAAAATGATACTATTGAAATGGATCTTAAAGCACTAGGGTAGGAAGGTCTGGGCTGGATTGGATTCATGTGGCTTAGAATACAAACCAGTGGCAGTCTTTTGTGAACAAGATAAACAAATTTTCGGTTTTACATAAAATGCTGGGACACTTTTGACTATCTGAGCTACTGTTAGCTTCTCAGAAGGGCGATGTTCCATGAAGTTAGTTGCAACAATATAAGAAATGTCTTTGAGAGTGTCACGTCATCAGTACGAATATTATGTCGATGTGAACATGTTATTGATTTCATCAATATTGGCACCAAATTCTCCAACCTATAAATGATGAAAACTAGGAGTGCCATAAAGTGATACCTCGTTGAACACACAGAATTTTTTCGTGAGGCTGATACGCCTTCAAAGATGTTGTAGACAGAGTTTGGTTCCTTTTGGTGATAATAGCCCGACTTTGCCATAGAGAACTGAAGCAGCGTCATTTATGGTAGGAGTGAAATATGTCTCTGTAGAAGTTGTTTGGAATACGGGCTTAACGTTCATTCGGATTTATTAGCAGGTATTGTCAGTAGGGTCCACAAGTCACGTGGTATGGACAGTTTACTTCCGGGAAGGCGTACTCAGGCTGGGTGTTACTGTAGCTGTGTTATGTGTTCAAACAGGGTCAGTTGTATTGAAGTGAACCCACAGCAGAGAACAAATCAAATAATATTGCCGTTTAGTGTCAGGAATTTGAAAAACTTTTATCTTGTGTCAGGAAATTTTCGAAACATTTTGCATACTCTGCCGGAGAGGAAGATCTCCCTGAGGTTAGCATAGCCGTGACTTCTTGGAAAGAAGACATTCTTAATTCCCAGAGAGTTCTGTTTTCAGGTGCAGTATGATCGTTTTAACAGTCAGTATATTTTATTTAGTCGTTAGGAGCCGGGATAGCGCAGTCGGTATAGCGACTGGCTACGGTCTGGACGACAGAGGGGTCGGCGTTCGAGTCCTAGTATGGTCAAGAATTTTCTCTTCTCCGCGTCGTCCAGACCGACACTGGGGCTCACCCAACCTCCTGTCCAATGGGCACCGGAGTGGGGGATCTTTCCCAAGAGGCGGCCGGGGCGTGAAGCTGACTACTCACCTCCAACTAGTGCCGAGGTCAAGAAAATGTGGATCTATACATCTACTCCCCAACACTCCTTCATGGCGTAGTGCTTAATTAGTTAAGCAAAGGGACAAATTTTCCTTATTTTTGTCATTATGAAACAAAACAGGGTAAAGTGATAGCTTTTCAAATTCTGTTAATCGTCTTAAAGCACGTTATTATTAGAAGGGTACTGTCTTCTGGGAAGTAACGCCGTGTAGTCTGGTAAAGTTTTAGCGATGTTTCGGAGAAACATACTGCTCCCATCTTCAGAGTCAAAGAGTTTATGAAACAAGAGTAATGAGTAACAGTCACTGTTGTACAGACTATACGACGTCACAAAAGATAGTGCCACCGTGATAACCTACAATATGTTGCTGTTTTAATCAGTTCTTGAAATCTCTTCAGGCTAATAGTGCATGCAGCTTTTGACTTAAAAAGTGAGTATTTCGTGCTCTTATATTCGTAGAAGTGGAGTGTAAATGGATGTGTTTGTGTGTAGGAATTTTCTAAAATAGTAATATAATGGGTGAAGTCACTTGGCAGGGATATAATTTTGTTGAGGTATGAGCTGTTATATGAATTAAATGTTAAACACAGTATTTAAAGGCCTACTAACGATAATTGATTTGAATAGAAGGTATAATATTAAAATTTTACGGCATGTAACGCCTTATAGTTTTAGAGCAACCTGCTGCCTCCATCTTCATGGTAGAAAAATATAACCTATGGGACTGTAATCTTAATATTCACTTACATGGGAAAGTAAAAATTATATTTGCAGATGTAAGTGATATTTAGCCGACTATACAGGCTCCCAGGATGTGAAATCAGTAATTATAATTTTGAAGAAAGCAGTCTTCTGGGATGTGGTGTTAACCGACGTTTCGGAGGAACGGATTCTCACTGTCGCTTCGCTTTCGGATTTTCTTATTTTTCCTTCTACCCTGAAGATGGAGGCGATACGTTCCTCCGAAACGTCGGTTAACACCACATCTACTCGGTGCCACATCCCAGAAGACTGCCTTCTTCTTAGCCACCGCCGTGAAAACCTCAAATACTTACAAATTTTAATTTTGTTTGTGGATGTGAAATCGTGTTTGTTAGTCAAACGCAGAAACTCCCGTTCCTTGTGTTTCGGTGTGTTCATGCTTGAGAAGGAAGGCGGTCACTCGTATACGGGACGTTATTGCATTCTTTTCGTGATCTGATTTATGTAAACCGGTTAGTGTTGTTCAAGGAAATGATCGCTATTATCAGAACCATAATGAATACAATATACTCTGTGAGCTCAATGCAGAGTTTTAGTTTGTTAATGCAGGTGGTACCTCTGGGTTTTAAAAGGTCTTCAGGCACGCTATGGTCATGGAACCAGATTTTGAAAGCAAATTTTGTTCAGTTTTGAACTTTTTTTATGCAACTCTGGCAACGTGGTACAGAATTTTAATTACATATGTATAATAGGACTATAGCCGATTATTCAACATGAACCATGAGATTGTTACAGACCTTTTCTGCAGACATGTACTGAACAGAGTTTTTACATGATGGGTTCACCGAAACGAATGATAGATACAGCGCTGAACGACATAGTGCTGAAGAATTTTATCATGTGGAATATAACGCCGTGCAGTCCGTTGAAAGTCAATCTATTATTCCTTCATCTTCAGGATTCAGAAGTAATTTTTGCTTGCTACCTCCTTTATGCTGGTATCTTGCTTGGCTTATAATTCAACCCTGAAGATGGAGGCGACGTGTTCCTCCGAAACGTTGGTTGATTTTTAACGGACTACAGGCCACTTTGAAAACGCGTTGAGAGCCTCTAATCCGACATAGCGGTACACGTGAAGTGGTACAGGAGCACCAAACACATGTTTCGGTTAGGATACTATTTCTTTGTGAAAGCTTGTCATTACCTCAGGATCACAAGATACGTCAAGAAGTGATGAAGGTCGTGATATCTGACGTCCTGTTCTTCAGGTTTGCTGATCAGACCCCGTGGCCTCTTTCATTTCGGAATTATCTTCAACAAGTATGAATATTTTTCTTGTTAAGTGGGTCCCTTGTCACAATGGCATTGCGCGTCCTCAGGTTGCGGCTGGAGGAGACGTCCTCCACGTATGGAGGGAAGCTACGAATATACTTAATAAGCATTAGCGGACAGCCGACGAGGGGTGGTCATCCAGCGTGGAGTAAGCTTTTTACGAAAATGTTCACAAAGCCTCGGACCTGGACGGATCCTCTGGATAAACGACCTAGGCTAAAGAAAATGAACACGAGATTCGGTAAAATGGACCGTATAGGGATAGGATGGGATGGGATGGTATGGATTGAATTTGTCTGGCGCAGGATAGGGACCAGCAGATGGCTCTTGTGAACACGATAATGAACATTCGGGTTCCATAAAATGCTGGGAATTTCGTGAGTAGCTGCAGAATTGGCAGCTCCTGAAGAAGGGCTCAGCTCCATGAGTAAGCAAGTGTGAATGTTTTAGTATGTGAGAGGACCTCGTGGGAGGGGGAGCGTCTCGTCACAAGGTCTCTGTTCAGAGCACCACAGACAGACGTAGAAGAAATGAGGACATGGCCTCAATCCGGAGTTCCAGTGGGATCTCATTGTGTCAGTTGTTGAAGACATTATTCGCCTTATAAAACACGGCCACCATGGTCGGCTTAAATGATTTGTTATGTTGAAATTAGTTGGCTACATTAATTTCTGATTTTTAGAAGAATATAATATTCTACCACTAACGCATGGGCACGGGGTAGCGTAGTTGTTTGAGACACTATGCTATAAGCCAGAAGGTCGCAGGTTCGATGCCCGATGAGGTCATTCGATTTTTAAATTGACTTAATCCTTCAAGCCGCAATATGGCCCTGGGGTCGACTCAGAAAGAGTACCAGGAATCTTCATTGGGGGATACATGGGGGGTCGGCGTGTAAGGCTGACCAACTCACTGCCATCTGTGAGCCGATTGTCTAGAAAATGTGGGAGCCTCGACCTCTCACAGACCAATGGGCCTCCACGGCCTGTTACAGGGATATCTTTACCTTTTTTTACCTTTGCGCATTACATAAAAGTGAAAGACAAAGACACACTAGGAGACAAAGCAAAATGAAAGTAACGGAAAGGAGCATACCAATTGCGCATTACAGAAAATGAAAACTTCCAAGACTGTTTACGATTTAGGTTTGCTGTGACGTGTAAAACTTGCTGATATGAAGACCCATATAAAATAGCTTAAGGCATTACAGTACGTTCACACGTGTCTACTCCTGAATACTGTAATGTTATGTAACGACTGGGGAACTCTTTCAGGTCACGGATTTTGTCTGACTAAAGGCTAAGGGCGTCGGTCACGGTAGCCGAGCGGTCTGAGGCGTGCACTGTCTTCGCTCGCTCGGAAGCCGGGATCGTGGGTTCGAATCCCACTCAGGGTATGGATGTTTGTGTGCGTTTTTCTGTGTATGTGTACAGGTAGAGGCCTTGCGACGAGCTGATCACCCGCCCAAGGAATCTTACCGTATGTCTAAGATCTAGAAAAATCGAAGTGAACGGAGAAGTTCATGGAGATAGGCCTAGGCCCACTGGGGCTGTAGTGCCAAGGAAAAAAAAAAGGCTGAGGGCAACAATTCTGGAAGAAATTGCGTTACATACAACTGCTTAAACCTACACAAGACTTATGTGAATACATTATTAGCCCGAATATGAAGCAGGTTCTACATATTACTTCTAGGTGGTATAGCGACAAGGCTGCGGGCTGGACAACTAAGTGGACCCCAGGGCCATAGTGTGGCTGCAATGATTAGCTCATTTGAAAATATCCATCTAATCGGAAATCGAACCCGCGAGCTTCTGGCTTGTAGCATAATACCTCAACCAAGTACGCTACAGTGTGCCCTTTTATGTAAGTTATACGGATGAATGTGTGAGGGGTAAGTCTCCTCGGCCCTTGCACCGCGATCTACAGTGGTCTATTGTGCTTTAGTTATACAGATCGTTATAATTATTATTAATTTTCGTTAATAATCCATACAGCAGATTCGTTCTTGTGAAGCTGTTATTCGCTTATTGCTCATTATTGTTCTCATACAATTTCCAGTGGACTATATTCTGGGCTAGTAGACTGCACCCTGCACTCACGCCTTCTTTAACATTCACTTCCCATTTAGCACTAGATCTTTCAAGTAGTCTCCTTCCTTCAGGGTTTCGGGTAAAAATGTTAGGCGTGATGGATTCCTCGCCCAATTCAACGTGTTACATCCTCCAAATATTGTTACTGTTGTTGTTGTTATTGTTATTATTATTATTATTATTATTATTATTATTATTATTATTATTATTTCTTTACTCCGAATATAGGCCTATAAGTTGTAACAAATTTTCGAACTGAGTGGTGCTACATTCGAAATCCTTTTATTTGTGGCGACAAAACACTTCATACTAAACAAAAATTTTATCAGTTAAATCTTCAGTAACCACAGTCTGTGAATTTCACTTACAGGAAAAAGGTACTAACGTTTAACTCTACTTTGTGTTAAACCCTTTTTATTATTGTAGATTCATCTGACCTGCTTAGCTCATTTTTGTTGTTTCACAAATACGTATTCATGACACTGTCGACTGTATGAATTAAAAGTTTAAGGCGAATTAAAACCAATGGAAGAATATAAAAGGTTACAGGTAGCGTAGTTGGTTGAGGCACTATGCTGCACGTCGAAAGGTCGCGCGGTCAAGTCCCGATGAGGTCATTGAATTTTTTCCAATTGACCTAATCCTTTGAGCCGCACTATGGCCCTGGGGTCGATTCAGCCTCTAACAGAAATGAGTACCAGGAATTAATTAAATAATTTTCCTGGGGAGTAAAGCGCGGCCGGCGCGTAAGGCTGACAACCTTACCGACTTCTTTGAGCCGATTGTCTAGATAATGTGGAACTCGTAACGTCTCACAACCCTATGGGCCTTCGCGGCCTGTTACGGGGATAGGTTTACTTTTTTACTTACTCACACATAAAGAATTCTGAATAATTACAAACAGAGATTGGAGTGGCTTCTCTGAACTAGGTAGACCGTTTAGAGCACCAACAGACGGACAGCCGAGATCAGTGGAGAAGCTCAGGACGTAAGCAACACGCGCTACAACGCAGGCTCCAGAGTTTGTTCCTACATGTGTCACTGTTGGGAACGATACTGAGGCCTCGGAGCACTTGAAATTGCTTCTTCATAATGAAACATTCTGGCACTAAGTGGATGGTGACTACCTACGCCTATCCCCGTTTTTAGCCTTGTTATATTAACATATCACCCTTCTTAAATCTCACGTTAATAATTCCCGTCTTAAGAAGTTAACAGAATGTAAGCTTACGTGCGTTCCCATGCTATGTTCTTTTTAATGCTTCCCTTTTCTCTGTCTGATGATAAACTTGAATATTTAAGGTCACCAGCCTGCTGCTGTAAGTGAAGTGTCGGGAACTTTATGTATATATACGTAACTCAGTTTTTAAGTGCAAAAACTTCGAAGAATATTGGTTTAAACACCACGTTACGTACACATTTGTTACCATATGAGGTCACAGCGGGCGTATATGATCGTCAAACTGCTACAGTATAATTCATCACTTCGCTGTGTGTGAGACGTTAAACAAATAATCTACAAGTGCTGCATGTGCTGCTATGTATAGCTTATATACAGGGTGTTTCATAACTTTAGGACATAACTGCAGGAGGTGATTTCCTAGGTCTTTGTTGAAAAAAGTTCATGTAAACATGTCTCCGATTTAGGACGATTACGGAGTTATGACCGTTTTTTCATTCCTGTACACTCCCTCGTGTGAACCGCGTCTGTCAGCTGGCGGGTCGCTATTTTTAGCCAGCTACAGACAGAGCGTTCTCGTTATCTCGACACTTGAGCTACCTAAGGCGTGGTGGGTTGGTATGTCCGGCGCGGTTCACAACCGAGCGGCAGCCTGTGTTGCACCTGGCAGTGGCATTTTCGAAAATCAGCTTTAAGCACCAGTAAATTCAAATTAAAAGTAATTTCACGAAGTTAACTTTACATTCATACTTTAGATGTGTCATGTATTGTGGTGGTTTATTATTTTGTTCCGTTTATTGTCAGTAATCGTTACCTTCTATTCTGAGTTTAAAACGGCCATAACTCCGTAACCGTCCAAAATCGAACACATGTTTATATGAACTTTTTTGATCACAAAGACCTAGGAAATCACCTCCTGCAGTTATACCCTAAAGTCGTGAAACACTCTGTATATCAATTGCCCTGCTAATGCAACAGGATGCTCAAATACAACGCTATGAACTATTTTTCACATTGTTGTCCTGCTTACACCTTGCATATGTATTACTTAGCCTAAAATATGCTCTACTACCTAACTAGATATTTCACGTTCTGAAATCTACTTTGTGTGCTTTTCATCTTAAATGATACAGTAGTCTGCCAGACATGTCTGAGAAGTAAATAAAATAAGATTTCTAAATAACTAACTAACTTCATGTAGCTGAGCCTTTCTTGAGAAGCCGTCAGTCCCACAGCTGCTCCAGAACTGCCCGAACATTTATGAAGCCCAAAGGTTCATAACCTTGTTCACAAGAACCCTCCACTTGTCCTATCCTGAGCTAGATAATCCAGTCCATACCAACCCATCCTATCTCCCTAAAATCCATTTTAATATTATACACCCACCTACTTCATGGTCTTCCTAGTAGTCTCTTCCCTTTTGGTTTTCCCACCAATATCCTATATGCATTCCTCTGCTCCCATTTGTGCTACATGCCGTGCCCATCTCATACTCCTTGACTTGAACATCCTAATTTTATACGATGAAGCTCCTCATCATGAAGTTTTCTTCGACTCCCTCAGTTTATATTCCTCCCTTAATATCACAGACCAAGCTTCATACCCATAGAGAAAATGAGTATTCAGGGTGTAACATTTGTTTATAACGGTACTTTTAGATGTCAATTGGAACATCGCAAGTGTAAGCAATTGTGTCGGAAGTAACATTATAGACTGCATTAATTGAGCTGTCTCTCGGTTGTCTTCCATTACAGTCCTTGTCACGAGCTTAGGTTCAGCAGTGAAGTGACCACTACTGTTTGTTACAACACATCGGCTTTCAAACGCAGCTCACCTGTACTGGGTGGAAACATAAACTCCGAGCCTGTTTCGAAACGAGTTGTAAGTGAGCGAGTAAGTCGGTCATACAGATTCCTACTTGGAGGATTCTATATAGGAGACTTGTTGAGTCAGAATTTATGGACCGAGATCAGTTCGTATGCTGGGAAAGGATTGGAGGGGGAAGGATGGTGGTGTGAGGGGGCAGTAAACCTGTGCGCGGGAGAACGAAGCTGTTTTTAAGTGTGTAGTAGTTCTGCAGACCATAAACTGTGCTCTACGAGTAGGTCGCAAAGTAGGGAAGATTTTTTCTTTTTTAAATAAACAGAAACACAACAAACATTCCACGTGTATCCTGCTACGTATAAATATGCTAAGCATCTTGTATGCCATTACAGCTTAATATTTGCATACTCTTGCATAAACTCATTTTATTCAATATGTTCACACTCTCCTTTCTTCGAATTCTGGTTTGGATTTATCTACCACTCAAGTATCAAGTATGTACAACACGAGTACACTTGTTGCCTTTTCTATCAGTTCATCTCTCATAGACCATATAAGTTCCAGTGCGCATGCGTAGAAATTCGGAAGTAAATTACATGTCTTCATTTCCATGCTCTTCTATTGGTAACGTATTTTTGTGGAAACCAGCCTTACGAGGTTTTATGCTGCAATTAAATGCGTTTCATGTTTATTCTTTTTATATTTAAGCAGTACAATTCTGCCAGGCAAATAATGGTATTTCGTACATTAAGTCAGGCCAACCACATCACCTAATTTTGCTTCGCTGCTAAGCTATGTAGAAAAGTTGTGATATCCAGACTTCGCTGCGCCGTTTAAGTGAAATATTTATAACCAGAAATATAAATCGTGAATAAAATGTAGCGCTAGATGATTTTTCTTCAATAAGAATGCGTTTTATTTGTTTTTTTTTTCTGGGGGGGAGTAAGGGAAATTGCGCCAAAAATTAATGACTTTAGAACAAAGACTGTATAGTGTTTAAGATTTGAGGTTATCATGGCGGTAACGATGAGTTTAAAATGTCTGGAATTCAGTGTCTGTTTTGGTAACTGTCCTGGTCTCATTCCGTGTAAATTTGGTCCAGTACTTTTCTGCTGGTACGTACTGAAACATTTAGTGTGTCTCCATTTCCTGACTTTTTTTATTTTGTATTCGTTCTTTTCTTGTACAACCTTTCACTGACCGAGGGCATTTCATTTCTACATACTATATTCTGCTTTTACGTTTCTGCCCCATGATCCGCATATATTACTCATATAGAAATGTTTTTCTTTTATTGCTTTGTTCTTAATGTTTAACATATTTACCCACAAATCGTTTGAAATTTTGATGGATTATTATCCACTTCTTTATGATAATGGGAAAGAACGTCACGCCCCAGACGGTTAAAATGACAACTTTATTCTATTATCTCGTCAGTCAGGTTTTAAAATTTTTGACCTGTCTCTCTTCTTTCTCTTAAACTCCATTGCCTTGGTGTTCCTATTAAATATTTTCGACTGATTTCCAATGGAGAAGTATTAACTGAGCACAAGGAAAACAAATCAACTTACATCTATGTACAGTGTAATATTTCACTTGTTATCAGTACCAAAGCCGAGCGGTCTGAGGCATGTATTGTGGGTTCAAATCCCACACAAGGCACGGATGTTTGGTGTGTGTGTATGTATTTATTGTGTGTATGTTTGCCCTCTGTTTAGGTAGAGTCCTTGCGACAGGCTGATCACTAGTCCTATTAGTCATACCATCTGTAAAATAATCACGAAATTGAAAATTATATGGCAGGGCCCAAGGCTGGTGTAGAGCCCGTGGAAAAAAATAATTAGTGGCTTGTAATATACCATATATATTGGCATTAATTGCATTTATTAGCAACAGACGTTTATCTGCGATAAATAACTCTCCAGACTAGCGTGTGGGAGCGAGACTTTTTGTTTTGTCCATTATTACAATTGTTATGTATTGATCGTCGACTACCGAATACCGTATTTGAGTTGCTAGGAACAGTGCTTCATATTCTAGAGGTTCTTGGATCAAATCTCTTCTCGGAGACCGACCACAACATTTTCTTGCTGTTTGCATCAGTCGCTGGATGCACAACTGCTTCCTTCCACACCATTCACTATTTATAACATCATTCTACTGTATAGTCTCAAGAAATGAGAGTGTCATTTCACCGCTACTAGAAAAATATATTACCTCTTTTGATGGAACTTTGGTTTCAGTTTGAGTAATTTCACCGTATTTCCTTAGTATAGGTATTTTCGTAGAAATTTTAAGAAAATCTTCCATCTACTTACTTACTTACTTACTTACTTACTTACTTACTTACTTACTTACTCACTCACTCGTGGAGTTGGGCCTATGTTGAGGACCAGCAAATTCTGCAGCTACTCAAGAAATTTCCAGCGTTTTATAGAACCCGAAGGTTCATTTCCGTGTTCACAAGAGCCCTCCACTGGTCCCTACCCTGAGCAAGCTCAATCTAATCCATACCATCCCATCCTATCTCTCTAAGATCCATTTTAATATAGTCCAGCCACCTACGCCTTGGTCTTCCCTGTTGTCTCTTTCCTTCTGGCTTTCCCACCAATATCCTATATGCATTCTTCTTCTCCTCCCTATTCGTGCTACATGCCCTGCCCACCTCATCTCCTTGACTTGATCATTCTAATTGTACTTGGAGAAGAGTATAAATTATGCAGCTCCTCATTATGCAGTTTTCTCCAACCTCCTGTCACTTCATATCTCTTCGGTTCAAATATTCTCCTCGACACCTTGTTCTCAAACACCCTCAGTATGTGTTCCTCCATTAATGTTAGAGACAGAGTTTCACACCCATACAGAACCACAGGCAAAATGGTAGTTTTGGGTATTCTGATTATTTATTTATTTATTCTTTGACAGCAGACGAGAAGACAAAATGTTCTGGACTGAATGGTAGCCATACTTCTCTTAAATCTGAATTGCGTAAATTGTAGGCCTGTTATTTGGATATGCGAATCGTCTCTATTTCAATTATTCTTTGACGAGTTTGATGACTCTGGACTGTATTTCTTAAGTTGTAATGCATGTATTAATTGGTAACTTAAGAAATTAGTAAATTATAAAATTATTAATTTATTCTACATCTTTATAACATAGTTTTGGAATAATTCATCTATACTTCATTGTACTCGTACGTGAATTAAGGGAAGCAAGACGGTGAAATATTCGTTAATGTTTCATATTTCGGTTAAAATTTCTAAGCATTAACCATCAAATCAGTGTTTTTCCAGTGGCAGTCCCTTCTCCTAGTACGTATACGAGCTTACATTGTTTCCAGCCTAACACACATATAGAAAAGTTTTAACATATAGGATAAATTTCATAAAGACGTAAGTTATGAATGTATTTTCAGAAAGTTGTACTTGATTGCATTTTCATTTAAATATAGTCAAGTGGTTGAAATTCCAAGATTCATAAGGAATAAAATCTTCTACATATATAATAAGAAATTTACGAAGGTTGAAGACATAGAAAACGTTCGGGTTGTATATAATTATTGGACAATATTTCATGTATTCAAAGGAGTTTGTTGTGGTTATAACTCCAACTCCAAATTGATGACCCTTTTCTCAGACATACAAAATTTAAGGAGGATGTTTTGTTGAAGTAGGTTTCATTTCCAAATTGAATTTATGTGGATTTATTCATGAGGTTAACAGCATAATTGTAAAACTTTTAGAAGCAATCATTGATCAATAAACGAATGTAGGCTTAGTCATTTTGATAAAGTTATTAAATTTACAGATTTGAAGCAGATAATAACTTTCATTGCGTTGGTAAATGCATTTTAAATGAAACTTTGCGAATACAATTTTAATAGATTTTAACTTAATTATCAGATTAATTATATATGAACTAACTAATTGTAAAAGGAATTAATTTTAGTCCTCCTCTGTTCTGGTCTGCTCTCTGGCGACCGAAGAGCTGAACTACGTACCAAAACTAGATGAAATGTGATTGGTTGAGAGAAAATACGGTAAAAAGAGAGGAAAAGTGCAGCAAGAAGGGGGGAATAAGGAAAGAGAGAAATAACAGTAGTACCATAATATACCCTGGGGAGAGAGAGAGACAAAATGAGTAAGTGCGGGGAGAGAAAGTGGGGGAAATGAATGTTGAGGAAGGGGAGAGGAGAGCGGTCAGACATTTTTCAAACGTCGTGTTTCTTGCACACAATATCCATCACTTGGTTTCACAGCATTCTTTTAAATAATAAAAACATGGTCTAAATTAAGATGAGAATGAAAAAAAAATGATGATAATTTAAAAATTTTGTATTTTTCATTGTGCGAGAAAACCATTTTTCCTTTTCTCCATTATTTGTGTAGCTCATGAGATTTCTTTCATTAGAGCAGATGACGTATTATTATTATTATGAATGTTTTCTGCTTAAGCGACATTCCAGACTATTGCAATTACATTACTGTGTTTTAGAGTACAGTATATGGACGTTTAGACAGGAAACATTACCCTGTCCCATTAATTTCATCATAAAAGTATTTTAATTCAATATATGTTGTTTAGAATTAATCTAACTGAAATATTGACCCACTAATTTTATTTAGGAAGGCGTAGAATAAGGTCACGTCTTCCATTTAAGAGTTCGGCATGAACAGTTTCAACTATCATAGGATTTGCTGCAGAAAATTACGTCCGAATAGCCAGGAGATCAGTAAAGACATAACTACCAGTTGATCTACAAAATTGAGACTATTTTCTGAGCTTAGCTACTGGTATAGACCATCTATCCTACGTCATACCTCGTGCTGGCAACTTTACGGAATCGAAGTCCCGTATAAGTATATTTCAAATTCCCTCCGGCGTATGACTACGGGCAATATTAGTATCAGATATAAACAGTATCTAAATCTGGTTTATTTCTTGTGTTGTTGATACGCTGACATGTTTCGGTCTCATGAGACCATACTCAGTGGGTGCACATGTTAAGAGGAAACTTCACGATTCACATACATAAAAACCGGAGTCATGAATTTCTATAAAATATTGAAACCAACCCACTGATGTGATTCGTCATTACGTTGTGAAATTATGGCTATGCTGTTCTGTTTTTGTTGTCTTACGCTCGTTTTTGTTTTTGGTCGAAAAGTATGGCCTCTGCGGCCAAGTTTTGGTTTTGATAGTCGCAGTTTGAGACCGAAACATGTCAGGGCAAGAAATATACCAGCTTCATTTACACATTGATTCACATCTGAGTTTAATATAGGTCGTGTGACCGCCTCTGTGGTCTAGTGGTCAGAGTTCCTGGCTACAGATCCAGATATCCGGGTTCAATTCCCGGCGCTACCAGATTTTCTGAGAAGTAGTGTGTCTGGAACGGGGTCCACTCAGCCTCGTGAGGATAATTGAGGAGCTATTTCAAGGAAATAGCGGCTCTGGTCTAGAAACCCGAAATTAACGGCCGTTGGGATTCGTTGCGCTGACCACGTGACATCCTCTATCTTCTAAAGTTGGCAGTAAATTCGCCGACAAGAGGCGGTCGCTCCGTCGGTATAGTTCGCTTGCGGACTAAAACCACGGAGTTTGTTTTTCTTGTTTGTTTTTATCTGAAAAATGGAGTCTGTGAAGACGGAAGTTTGTTGTAAATAGAATCTGGCAGATTTATAATGATGTAACAGCATACGTCACTAAATGACCATGACGCAACCTCGTTCCAATAGTAGATGGATTATAGTCCTGTAGCCTATTGGCAACATTCCTGCGGGTAGTGGATTGTATCTTGTTGCGTGCATGAGACATAAGTCATCTTAATGTACCGGCGTAGCAGAACAGTTGAAATAAAAAATACAGGGTGTTTGGATGAAAGGTATTCAAAGTACAATAGTTATATCTCAGAAAGCATTCATTGTACACATTTATGGGTTACGCAGTTACAAAGGGAAACTATCAAAGTTTTATTCCGAGTATATAACTTTCTCAATAAATTTCAGTGTCGGCTCCTTGGTGGCACGCAAATATCCAGACGATATTCGACCTCGTTCCACGTTGCTTGAAGCATGTTTGGTGTTACCGTAGCCACAGCATCCTTAATGCTGGGCTTTCAGGTGTTGAATGTCGTTGATCTTAACCCGGTAGACAGTGTTTTTCACACAACCCCACAGGGAAAAATACAGTGGGGTTAAATCTGTCTACCTAGAAAGCCAAGCAATTGGTCCACCCCTGCCGATCAATCTCCCAGCCATCTCTCTGTCCAGGTGATTCCTAATATGGTGGTAGCGTGTAAGCCGAGTATGAGAAAATAAATTTTCCTTTCCGATTAAATAAACCGGATAACTGTATGACAATTTGATTCCGAGATAGAATTTTTTTATTTTGGATACCTTTCATCCGGACACCCGGTATTTAAGTCATAGTCTCATTGCAGATATACTTAGAGTACTCCTGCTGGATTCTACTCCATAGGTAATTATGTATCTCCATAATGTTGAAGTCACTTTAATAGACTCAAGTAAGGAGTTTCGTCTAGAAGTAAACACAGAGAAAACTAAGTATATATTTCTGTCTCGTCACCAAAATGCAGGGCAAAATCATGACATAAAGATAGCCAACAGATGTTTTGAAAATGTGGCACAGTTCAGATATTTGGGAACGGCGATAACAAAACAAAACCTGATTCCGTAGGAAATTAAGAGGCGATTGAACTCGGCTAATGCTTGTAACCATTCAGCTCAGAACCTTTTGTCTTCTCGTCTGCTGTTCATAAACATAAAAATTAGAATATACTAAACTATAATTTTGCCTGTGGTTCTGTATGAGTGTGGTAATTGGTCTCTGACATTAAGAGAGGTACATAGACTGAGGGTATTTGAGAACATTGTATTGAGAATATTTGAACCGAAGAGGGATGAAGTGACAGGAGGTTGGATAAAACTTCATAATGAGGAGCTTCATAACTTGTACTCTTCTCCAAGTATAATTAGAATGATCAAGTCAAAGAGGATGAGGTGGGCAGGTGATGTAGCACGAATGGGGGAGACGAGGAATGCGTATAGGATATTGATGGGAAAGCCAGAAGTAAGGAGACCACAGGGAAGACCAAGGCGTAGGTGGGTGGACAATATTAGAATGTATCTTAGAGAGATAGGATGGGATGGTATGGATTGGATAGATCTGGCTCAGGAAAGGGACCAGTGGAGGGCTCTTGTGAACACGGTGATGTACCTTCGGGTTCCATAAAATGCTGGGAAGCTCTAGAGTAACTGTAGAATTGGCGGCCCCTCAGGAAGGGCTCAGCTACATGAGTAATGTTGAAGTGGAATCTTCATTTCTTGGGTACATTCGTGACTGCCAATAGGTCATACAGATTTCTGTCCTTCTCCATACATATTTCATATATGTAACTGTAGAATATCCGATTGATAATATACACGTATATGATAAGAATATAAGTTACGATTATCACCATTTCTTTATAAGCACTGTTTATCAAACCCTCGCTAAATTTTTCTGTTGTTTATCTTAGTCGCACTTTTTTATTTATCACTTGCTTTCCTTTCCCCACAGATAAATTGGATTCTGTGTATTTATTACGTTGTATCGAAGTATATTTCAGAAAATGTATGATAATTTATATCTGACTAGATTAAATGGTAGAATGACTGTAATTTATTTTCTGCAAGTTTACAAATTTACATCATTATCTCTGATCTTTAGGGACTACATTTTTTTTTTCAGTTACTGTGTACTTAATTTGGTTCCATTTGGTTTATGATGTTCCTGGTTTTTAACCTGTAATTTAGCTTCCAATCATGAAGTTTATGTCACAATTAGTGAACCTATTACTGCAGTGCGCAGTTTTATAAAATTAAGTCGAGTATCGATTTATGAAATTGTGTGCGCAGTGTAAAAAGTGCTCATGACTTTACGGATGGTAAAAGTAGGTGAGATGTTACAAACTTATCCTTTCAAAAATTAGATGGCTCTAATATTTAAAATTACTCATAATTACTATTATATAAAATATGTTGTTATCGGTTACGCCTGTAAGAGGAATACTCGTTTTTCTAAATAACACTACTACTTTAATCGTGTGTGATGTATGCTGAACTCAGAATTCAGCAAAAGGGATCAAGCCATGTAGGAGTAGTTAATATTCAGTACCCTCTTCAGACTGCCGATTACAGTGGCCGCGCGATCTAAGGCATAAAATGTTTTCTTTCGGTGGAACACTGGGATCGTGGGTTTGAATCCCAATTAAGGCATTGATGTCTGTTTGCGTTTATAACAAGCAAGAGCAAGTGGGTAGTGTGAAAATACAAACAGAATCATAAAATAAGCCTCATCATCATCAGTAATCTGTCAAGACGACAGGTCCACAGTCTCTTCCAAAACAATTCCTCCACTTAATGCGATCTACAGCTTTCTCCTTCAAATGACAGTATCCTCTTCTGTCCCCAAGGTCATCCAGCATCTTCTTACGTCTTCTTCCTCGTCTTCTTGTCACTTCAATCCGCCCCTCTATCTTTCCTTCGATAACTTCTTTTAGAGGGCAGTTTCTGCGTAAAACATGACCAATCCAATTAGCCTTCCGTTTTCTTATTTCGTGTAGGATATTCCTCTGCTCACCGACTCTAATCAACACTCCTTCATTTCTCATATAATCGGTCCAACTGATCTTCTCCATCCTTCTCCAACACCACATTTCGAAACTTTCCAGATGTTTCTGATCTACTGCCCTAAGTGTCCATGTTTCAGCCCCATACTGCTATGCTCCAAATGTAGCATTTCACTAGTTTCTTCCTCAAATTTAAGTCCAATTTGCTGGTAAAAAGATTCTTCTTCTTGCTAAATGCAGCTTTTGCCATGGCAATCCTGGATTTAATTTCACAAGTACACCTTCCATCATCTGTTAACAAGCTACCCAAATATTTAAAACATTTCACATTCTCCAGTTGTTTTTGGTCTATCTTTATTGTGACTGGGGTTGGTTGTCTCGAAATTTTCATTACTTTTGTTTTCTCCACATTCATTTCCATGCCATAGCACCTTCCAATTTCAATTAGTCTATCAATCATGCCCTGTAGCACAGTTTCTTCCTTAGCCATTAACACAAGGTCATCTGCATATTTCACAGTTTGAATAATTTGCCCTCCTACTTTGAAGTCACCGAGCCCATCCAGAGCTTCCTTGGTAAGGCATTCGCTGTACAAGTTGAACAGAATTGGTGATAAACAGCATCCTTGTCGAACTCCTCTTCCAATCTGCACACTTCCTGTCTCCCCCCTGTCCAGTCGTACTCTAACTTTCTGATCCATGTACAATTTGCTAATCAATCTTCTTTCATGCCAATCGATACCTGTTTCTTTCAGGATCTGCATTAATTTGGTCCAGTTTACCCGGTCAAATGCCTTCTGCCAGTCTATGAAGCAAACACACAGTTCTTCATCTATCTCCAAAGTTCGTTCCGCTATAATTCTCATCATCCCAATTGCATCCCTGGTTCCTTTTCCTCTTCTAAATCCAAACTGATCTTCTCCAAGTACATCCTCTATTTTCCTTTCAATTCTTCTTTTAAGTATCTTTGCTATTATCTTTGCTGTATGTGCAATAAGACTTATTGTGCGATGGTCGCTGCATTTTGTAGCTTTTGTCTTTTTCTTTAAGGCAATCATTGTAACTTCTGTAAAGTCCTTGGGCCACTCTCCACTTTCATATATGGTGTTCATTAGTTTTGTCAGTGTTTTCAAACCACCTTCTCCCAGTAACTTGAGCACATCTCCAGGTACATCATCATCTCCTGTAGCCTTTCCCTTCCTCATTTCCTTGATAGCTTTTTCCACCTCACTTTGTAAAATATATGGTCCTTTCTCGTCTGTATCTACTTCTTCTTCCGGTTCAACTTCTAAGGTTTCTGGCCGATTAGGTCGATCATATAGTTCTGAAATATAATTTTCCCAAATTTTCAGCACTTGTCTCTGATCTACTATTCTATTCCCCTGGGAGTCTTCGATGCCAACATTTTGAATCCCATGATTCTCTTTCCATCCTAGTTCTTTTGTCTTCATGTACATCAAATCATAACGTCCTGTTCTGCCTACAAAATATAAATTTTATATGCAACAACTGCTGCTTCATAACAGGTAATAGCGTTGTGACGGGCCGATCCCCCGTCCAAAGAGTCCTACCGACTCTCTAAGATTAAAAAACTGAAGTGAAACGAAGCATTTCACAGATACCCTGTGTTCCAGTTGGGAGCAACAGGAATAGACGGAGGAGGAGGAGGAGGAGGTTGAGATTCAGACATTGTGTAAACCGCTCTGCAGTTACGTTACGGAGCTTAACGTCATGTCAGTACGGTCTATGACGATTTATTGCCATTTTTAAATTTGAAGAGAAAAATGTGTGTCAGGATGTAAGTTTGGATATTTGTATTTGATTCGGATACAGTTCAGTTGGAATTATAATTTACAATTGTCATAAGCAGGGCCCGGACTTTGATGACATGTCATCTTTTTTTCCTTGTATCCTATGCGATGCTCTTAAATATATAAATCTCGGATATGAGCTGCTGGTTACAGGAATGTAAATTTTATAGGTAATTTTTTGTCATTTTTTGACATTTTTGGGTTTAAAGTCATTTCTTGTCATTTTTGGCCATTTTAGGGAACTTTTCTTCGTATGTTTTCTGAAATGTGATTAACATGAAAGCGAAGTGTTCTTTCTTTTCTCCTTTAGGTCCTTTTCTGGATTTTTTCGGTCATTTTTTAATATTTTTCAGGTCATCAAAATCCGGGCCCAGCATATTACATTTTTGGGTCATATTTTAGGTAATTTTTCTGGATTGTTTCGGTCATTTTATAGGTCATTTTTTAAATATTTACATGTCATCGAAATCCGGGCCCTGGTCATAACTTACTTTAAACACTTATCTTCATCATATTTATCAACATAAAACACAGCCACTTACAAGAGATCGTGTAATTCCGTAATTATTTACAGTATCCCAAAACAGTTTTAACAACCCGTGAAAATGGGTATGATCTAGATTTTAACTGAGGACAAACTAATTCTCGTAAGTCCGATGAGGCATGGCTCGTGTTGGAATAACAAGCTCATATCATATGAAAGTGAGTAAGAAACGTGGACAAAAGCTGATGATAAGCTCCGTGGCTTGAGTCCGCCAGCGAACTATACCGACCGAGCGATCGCCGCTTATCGGCGAAGTTAGGACCGCCTCTGGTCTAGTGGTCAAGAGTTCCTGGCTACAGATCCTGAGGTCCCGGGTTCGATTCCACGCGCTACCAGATTTACTGAGAAGTAGAAGTAGTGGGTGTGGAACGGGGTCCACTCAGCCCTGTGAGCATAACTGAGGAGCTATTTCAAGGAAATAGCGGCTCCGTTCTAGAAAATCAAAAAATTAACGATGGGGGGGGGGGGGGAATATTCGTTTCCCTCTATCCCGCTAAAGTTTGCAAAGCGGAAGATAAGCCAGAATAAAAATATCTTAAATGTATGACAGACAGGCTTACCTTCTTTCAGTTGCCTCAGACGCATGTTTAGTGTGAGAGTGAATTTATCATTCTGGAAGAGAACGATTTTCAGAAAGCAATCAGTTATCGTAAAACTATTTTTCCGTCCAGTCTATTCTCCCCCTGCCCCCAGAATTGAAACTGGTTTTATGCTTTTTCATCTTCTGTCTCCAATAGTTTATGCCTACGTTTCTAAATACTTATAGTATACATATAAGTCTTCTCTCTCTCTCTGCTTCTCTCTGCGTTTACGCCTTCTTTTCCTGTGCTTTTGATTTGTAACGCTCCCTGGTCCGGATAATAATACGTCTCAAGTTATAACTGCCTTTCATCCCTTATATTGCAGAATCATCTGCTGCAGAACTGTTTAATTAATAATGCTCCTATAGAAAGTTGCTCCTTCAGTAATTAATACTGTATATACCTTTGCTGCGGGCGTATCGGCTATGACAAGAGGCGATGTGACTTAAATGCGTGGCAAAAATAACAACCAGATCTAACGGCCATTACTTAACTTCACTTAAATGCCGGCAAAGGAGATAAGTAATACTTTAATGAAATACATAACTACTCTTCCTGGTGTAAAGTATTCCTTGGCCAATTGACAGCTGTTCGGTGGGACTTATTCAAATTAAACGTATGTCCATTAATTTTTACTAACTGTAAACAATTTTAAGTTTATGAACAATGTAATGACAATTTTCTAAGCAAGAATGAAACCATCTTTTAGAAACATAGATTCTTATAAGGGTTTCTGCAGTATTGTAATCGGAAATTTTTAAGATGGTTTCTTAAAGGCAAAGCAGATGAGGCCGTTCTATCAGGTAGACTGCAACAGCCGCATTGTTTTGTTGAGGTCCCTCAACAAGTGGCACCTTGCTGCTTCGAATCGTGCCCTTTTAGAGCCCTCTCCGCGTCTCTTTTCTTGTGTGAGTGTTCCGAACTTGAGGTTCTGTACCGATGTTCGTGTAGTGCTCAACATGCGGATGTGAGGACTGTGTTAGATATGATTCTCTTCCTAAATCAATGGAAACAAATGAATTGTCAAGTTTTCAGTAAACAAAAATTTACTGTTTGTAATTCATTTCAGAACTGTGACAATTTCATGAACTGAAAATTAATAAACTTCTGGAGTCAATTACCTCTGAAATAAACATGTGTTTTCTTCAAAAGCACTAGTGAATGTATTTGAAAGGAAAATATTATAGGTTACTGGACACGAGACTGCAGAATTTCGTAATAATCTAGACCTCGAAATTATGTAAGAGAAACTCGATTTCCCATTTTCAGGTGTATTTGTTTATGTTGCTGGACTTCTACGGAACCACTGAGATTAAATACGTGTAATATTAATGTGAGTTAATAGTTACACTGTTGTGTTAATTTCATGCCAACTCCACGAATAAAGAAATGTTAATTCAAATATGGTGAAATCCGTGTATGAATATTCACACGTTGATTTAAATTATGCTTCCAAGTTAATGTAATTTCGGCTATTAAATTAATTTGTGTAACATTAAGTGTTGTTCCTGTCATCTGTGAAATATGAAAGTGTCACATTTGTGTCCATTGTAAAGATCGTAACCAGAGCAATAGATAAGACCAATTAAGCTTTTAAAATAACACGCTGGCACTGTAAACATTGTTACATAATATCCCCAGGTCGCTTTAAGGTTTACTATAATCGTGAAAAAGTTTTTAGTTGAGTAATATTTCGTTTCATGTTGGAATCTTCCTGTTATTCACAAGAGAACTTCATTGTCATGTAATGTTAAATTAGTGAAACTTTGTTACTGTTTATTCTGAGCAGAACCGGTGAAGGGAGTACGTACTGTAAATGCAACCCAATTTCCAACAATTCCATGTCCACCTGTATACGTGTAAGGCCTATTGATTCAAGGATAAGGTAAGAGGCTTTAAGCCTAAGTATATTTATCTATGGATCTATGCTCCAGTTACTTGATAATCCATCATGTTTCGATTGTTACGAATATTATGAGTGTATAACAACAAATCTGCTCAGATCACATTCACAACTAGATACACTGAATGTCCTCCAGCCATACTACATAATGAATCCATCCCAGTGAAGAATGAAGTCAAGTACTTGGGTCTTCACCTTGATCGGAGGGTAACTTGGAAAGATCATATTAAGGCAAAGAAACAGCAGCTCAACATTAAAACTAAGCTAATGAATTGGCTTATTGGCAGAAAATCTCAATTGTCTCTTGAAAACAAACTACTAAAACTAAAACTAATACTAAAACCCATATGGATGTATGGGATCGAATTGTGGGGATGTGCTAAACCATCTAACACTAAAATACTACAGACATACCAATCAAAAACTTTAAGAATGATGACAAATGCTCAATGGTCCGTTTCTAACCAAACCTTACATGACGACCTAAAAATACCATTTATCAGGGATGTAATAAATTCCCAGGCCAACATCTACAGAAACAGGAATATGAATCATACAAATGAACTGCGTGCTGCGCTCACCAGTGAACCAACCGTTGCAAGAAGGCTCAAAAGACAATGGCCCGAAGACTTACATATGTAACCTAAGGTGAACTGGCATTGGCCGACAGTACCTACATTGACTGTATCGACTACTAAATTTACTTAATACTCGTATTTTATAGAGTAGATTGTAAATAAACAGGCAATAAAAAAACAAAGAAAAAAACCCGGATATTATGAAAGATGATGTAAAATTATTCCTTTTATAAGCCTTCACATATTCCGTGTCAGTTTTCACCTTAAAATTTTTCGTATATAGTCATACAATTATTTTGAACATCAATTTAGGAAAATATTGGGGGCTTTTCCTTTGATCAGTTTGCTTAGGGCCGGGTAGAAAGGGGAGAGACAGGGACAGTCGTCCTAGGGCCTCTACAGAACATATAGAACCATGTTATTTTATTAAGACATTTTCTCCTCTAAACTCATACGCTATACATATCTACACATTTAGTTATTACAAGAAATGAGATAAAAGTGAATTAACATAAGTTAAATTTGCTGTTAATGATAGGAAATTCCACAATTCGACTGCTCCGGGGGCACCACAACTGTAAATCTGGTCCTGAGGGTGCCGGAAACATGACATGACATGTCTTGTCTAGAAAGTATATAACTTGCAATTTGCATCGCCTCAGTCGATTGCTTGAGTCAGTAGTCCCAAATCGAAAGGAGCAAACTATACAGTATTGCGGGCTCATAGCCTTCCTATTTATTTGCCGAAGAAATTAATCAAAATAGTCTATGTCTGTAACACGCTGGTCTTTTCATTCTTGTTCCTCATATATCATAAAGAAATGAGAGAATCAGAACACATGACACGCGGAACAAAGTAGAATGACGCCATATGTCAATGTATCTCATAGCATTACATGACTTGATAATTTCTCTGCTTTGTGTATATGTGAAACTCTTGCTTCAGGACAGTGTAGAACAAGAAAATAAGAGGAATATGAACATGAAATGAAACAAGAGAACATTGTGGGAGGGCACACGCAGGAGGGAAGAGGGGAGGAATGCAAGATGAATAGCAATCCATCATTTGGTAGAAGTTACATAGACCCACCCTTCTCTTGCTTTGGCGCAACGTTTGATGCTTTCTTAATTAACCTCAAAAGTCTTCAAGTTTCTCTCTATCTTCTTCTTCGTTTCTTGCTCAATTTTCTCTCTTCTCCTCATGGTTTTCTCTCTGAGACTATTATAAGACCCATCTAACTCCCTCTCCAATTTCTAGCAAGTAATTTAATATGAGCCAACTCGACTTCGCGTTAACACTGTATTCAGTTCGGAGCTTAACAAACGGTCAGCATTCTTTCTTTTTAGTGTTTTAACAGTCACAGCGCTCTATAAGGTACATTTCGTCGATTCTCAAGAACTTCAAGACTTTGGGCATGATTTCCTTAGTTATTCTATATGGCACTCTTCAAATATTTGGGAAAGAGAGTAATAAATCAAAACCTGATTCGGGAGGAAATTAAGAGAAGATTGAATTCTGGTAATGGTTGCTACCATTCAGTCCAGAACCTTATGTCTTCTTGTCTGCTCTCTAAAAACATAAAAATTAGAATATACAAAATTATAATTTTGCGTATGGTTCTGTATATGTGAGAAAAATGGTCTCTGACATTAAGGGAGGAACATAGACTGAGGGTGTTTGAGAACAGGGTGCTGAAGAGAATATTTGGACCGAAGAGAGACCAAGTAATAGGAGGTTGGAGAAAACTGCATAATGAGGAGCTTCATCACTTGTACTCTTTTCCGAGTATAATTAGAATGATCAAGTCCAGGAGGTCGCTCGGTCGGTATAGTTCGCTTGCGGACTGAAATCACGGAGTTTGTTTTGTTTTGACCAAGTCCAGGAGGGTGAGATGGGCAGGGCATGTAGCACGAATGGGGGTAGGAGAGGAATCAATATAGGGTATTGGTGGAAAAACCGGAAGGTGGAGGCCACTGGGAAGACTAACACATAGGTGTTAAAATGGATCTTAGAGATCTAGGATGGGGTAGTATGGACTAGATTGATTTCGATCAAATATTAATCCAACTTAGTGTAGTCTTGTATAGGAACTCGTCCTTCTGCCGAAAGCTGTTTTGATACCTTTCTATTGAATTGACATGTATCTTCCTCGGATGTACAGCCTAGGTTTCGTTGTACGTACATTATGCTTTTACAGAAACTGTGAGTCACTTTATCTAATACTAAAGTGTTTTCCAAAAGGGGACCCCTGGGGGCCATGGAGTTATTCTGGTGGTTGCCGAAAAATTTGTGGATAACGGGTACACCGAATTACTTTATGGGTATACTAAGCTTTAAACAAAGTATTTAATAGATGGGCGGTAGCGTAGTTGGTTAAGGCACTATGCTGCAAGCCGGAAGGTCGCCTGTTCAAGTCCCGATGAGGTCATTGGATTTTTTCAATTGACCTAAACCTTCCAGCCGCTCTATGGACCTGGGGTCGACTCAGCCTCTTAACAGAAATGAGTACCAGGAATTAATTAAATTATTTTCCTGGGGAGTAAAGCGCGGCCGGCGCTTAAGGCTGACAACCTTACCGCCATATTTGAGCCGATTGTCTAGATAATGTGGGACCTTCAACGTCTCACAACCCTATGGGCCTTCACGGCCTCTTACCGTGATAGCTTAATTTTTTGCTTTAAGACTTGAGGTTTTCACGGCTTATTTAATATATCGATTAAAGTTTGTTAGTAATTATTTAATTGATTAATAACATTTTTAATTCATTTTCTATAGGTTTGAGGCTCTCAACCCCTTGTAATAACTTCTTGGGAACCTGAAACTAAAAACGTTTTGGGAAGTGCGGTACAAAAAACCTAACACAAATCAGGATTATTATTATGTCATTATTAATTATATTCTAAAATAAGAGAGATGTAATTAAGATAATTAAAACAACTAGAACCGCATTTTAGAAGCCGACTTCCCGCAGGGTAGTCTGGGTTCGAGCCCATGTCAGGTCATGTAAGAATCCTACCAGATATAGTCCGTCATCACATATACTATTCGTAAAATAAACTGCAATGAAATTTTTTATATCCTGTCATAAGCTTGTTCAATGCTTATAACTGCGTGTAAGATTAATATTCATCATTATTAATAAACTTCAGGAACAAAGTAATAAAGAACGTGGCACTTCGACCTTTTCTTCAAGGAACAAACGAAAAATTACCTGTCCTAAAAATAAGATTACAGAAGCACAGATTATCTGTTACTTACCTCCATTCCATCTCATGGCCAATAAATACTAAATAGATTATTTAATGCTTTGAGTAACATAAAGTTATCCAAAAGTGAAACCGTTATGAATGTACGTATGTTATGTTTCTGGACATTATCCGCCGTCGTGTTTTATTTAAAAACACAAAGTTTCGGAGACTAGATTCTGTCTCCGTCTTCAAATAAAACCTACTCATTTGAGCCCAGTCGGTATAGCTAGTCCCTATCATCGCACACCTGCACCAACGTAAGGTAAATTATACAAATCAAGCACAACACAGACCATCTGCGAGAGCTAAGAAAGAAAACTGAAACAAAAACAAGAAACTCCACACGTATGCGGCCTAGCCTCAGACTATTATCAGAATAGAAGTCATCACTGGAGAGATAAATGCTCTGTATGGTATCAGCTTAAAATCACAAATTTTCCCACCCACTCTACACTGGACGCAGTTGTAATTTGCTGACTTTGCTGCGATAACAGGGGTCCAGATGGGTGAGATGTCCAAGCTGGGTTGACTGATGGGTTGGTCTATCAGAGACATGTGGGCGGATTCCTTGTATTCCCTGTATGTGGTGTTTGGTTCAATCTGGAAGACCTTCGCTTCATGCCAACATATTCTGTAGCCTTCTTCGTATGCATGTCGGGCTGATTCTGATTTTTCAACGTAGATCTACACAGCGCCCGAAATAATCACAGCCTGTAAAGAAACTGGGTACCTTCACTCCCAGTGAAGATTCATGGAAGCTGTTTGAGGTGAAGAATGTAATTACTCATACTTACAAAGGATTTAGTCGTGTCAGTATATCTCGACATTTATTTCCTTCAAGCGGCGCGGCAGACATCCAAATGATACGTACTTTATCGGTTGTGTTCGTTTCGAACATCTTGTTTGTATTTATTTAGCTTATTTAACTATGATGCCAGTATCTCGTACTCTTCAGCGTCGAATGGCAGAAACTGGGAAGGATGCGTAATGAAGTCGCCTTGCCCTGCTTTAAAGTACTATCCCAGTGTTCTCCCGGAGAGACTGATGAAAACCACAGATAACCCTACCGTGGACAGTAGGTGCTCCGAGCGGTATCCGAACCGGATACCTCCCGAATACAAATCACATACAATTCCTCCTAAGCCACCTTTCTCGGTGAAACCTGATCACACTGTACATTACAGAGTGTATGGTCTGTTAGCAGTCTCTGGCCGGAGAAGAAGAAATTAAACTTGAAGGCGGCCGGATGTTACGAAAGGGACTGCGTTCCCACCCATCGCTTGTTGAGGAGAGTTCTTATTCTGGCTGTCCCCAATATTGTTGTAATGCTTTAACCCGAAATGATTTTATGAGTTATAGGAACAAACCGGAAACTGTGTAAAGATGCAGTGTTTATGGACACGTAATTAATTTGATGAGTTGTTAATACCAATTCTTTTTCGCCGTCAGCATCATTTTGTTTTACATAAACATGTTTTATTCGCATAAGGATTACGTAACAAGTTATAATATAGTAACTTGTGCTTAAAAGCAGGAAGAAGTTCCTGTCTTCATCTCATGTTTCCTCAATTTTATTTAATTAGTAATTATAGTCGAAAAGGGTAAAGCTATCCCTGTAACAGGCCGCGGAGGCCCATGGGGTTGTGAGACGTCGAGGCTCCCAGATTCTCTAGAAAATCGGCTCAAAGATGGCGGTGACGTCAGCCTTACGCGCCGGCCGCGCTTTACTCCCCAGGAAAATTCCTGGTACTCATTTCTGTTAGCGGCCGAACCAACCCCAGGACCATCGTGCGGCTAGAAGGATTACATAAATTGAAAAATCCAGTGACCTCATCGGGAATCGAACCCACGACCTTCCTTTTCGTAGCAGAGCGCCTCAACCAACTACGCTACTGCATGCCGAAATCAGTAATTATATACAGCATAAAACTGTTTCCAACAGTTAACTAGAGAATCAAGTTAAAATAATGTGCAATTTTTTCCTCCTAGTGACTATCCAGACACCATACAGATATGTACTGTGGAGTAATGCTGTGGAATGTGTTTGAAAGGCGCCATTTGTCTTCATCATCTCTGACGTAAGCTGGAGCAAAACACGCCACGATCGTAGACAGACAGACGGAGGGACTGGCTGCATGTGGGATCCATGCTGCAGGGGTCGCGAGGCCTGGCGACTGCTCCTCTTGTAGCCCGTGTTAAACGATGCGATATCACTACTACATACTGCCGAATATGAAACTTTCTTATATGTCATATACAACACTTCTATTTCAGCTGTATGTGGAGTTTCTGTATCTTACCAAAATTTATCTCTACTACTGCCTCGCTGGAGAGAATTTAAAAATACAGACAATTCCATAATTATAAATTGCAAATAAAACTTTCATTCCATACATCTTAGCAGATATTCTAATATTTTTTATTATGAAACTCCATATGATATCATGTAGGAGAAACCTTCTCGAGAACGTAGTAGTTACTCCTCTAATAACCTCCCTGCCTTTAATAAAACCCGACAGTTCGTTACCGCATTAGTAACAGCTCATCCTTCAACCATACTCAGAACCAGAAAATTTCAGCCCGTAACTTCTTATTTTTAGTTTCGTTTTAATATCCTCCTCCCATCTAATGTTTATTTGTTAAGAAGTTTCTTCTATCTTTGTAATCTGACGAAAATTCTGTATGTTTTTCCTTTCTTTCGCATGTGTTCTATATGGGAAGTTCTGTCTTTGAACTTAAGTAGGATCAGATATGACATTCTAAAATAATACGAACATTTGGTTCACAGTTATGTGTCCTACAGTACAGCGCAATACAGAATATTAGCATACACAGAGTATAAGTATCATTATGATTATTGATCGACATAAATAAATAACGACGGTGTATCAGCTATTGAGTTTTGTCTCTGTTAACTGTGTTGGTGAAAACTTAAAGAAAAAGATTTTAATGTTGGAATTAAAGCTCTCGATGAAAGATTAACGTAGCGGTAATTGCATTTGTCGACCGCAGAAGCTGTTGCAGTACGCTGTCATTTATTAAATAAACATGCGAATTAAAATTTAAATAATTGTGTCAGTTACGGTATGTAGATGTCCGAGGCATGATGGATTAATGGTCATTAAGCTCAGGTACGGTTGCCGGGTTTCGCTTTTGTCATTTGATTCCCTTTTATAGAGACAATTAACGAGAGGAGGTTTTCTACCGGTTGTAACAAAAACCGTTTTAGTCGTAGTCTGTCGGAATTCAGCTCGCAATTTATCATTTTTTGTGCCAAAAATGCAAATATCGAAGGTGAATATTTGTACTTATTATATGATGGTAAACAATATCCGTCAACCCTACTGCCGAAACATATTTACAATTAACGAAACTAAGACTGAAGACATGTGCAATGTCTTTCATCTCGGAGGTAAAATTCTATTATTCTTAATTGGTTAATAAAGAATAGGAAAAGCCAGAGATAAAGGTGAACAGAATTCGTTCTAGTACTAGGTTCTAAAGGGTTCACACTCAGACTTACTGGGTTTTGGACTTTTTCCATCCTCCGGTATTCTAGAGCGTAGAAAATACGACGTTTCAGAAACTGAATGTGTGTCTGTCCTCAGGTGAAGTGGGGCAAAGACACCTACTCAGTTGGGTCCCTTACAAAGAGCTAATCTCAATCACTGAACAAACCCTGTCAGCTTTACACAGCTATTTAATCACCTGAGACCAGGCTAATTCGGCGGGAGACAACAAGAAAATATACAATAAAAATTGTGATAAAACACGCACATGCGTGAAACTGGGATATAAAAGAAGGTAGAATCGTAATTTGGAACAATAGTACCCATGCGGAAATCAGAACACACAAATAAGCATCGTTTATTAAGAGGAAATGTCCTTTATGAAGAAATTGCTAACGATATTTTGAGAGGAAGATCGACAAAAGAAGCCGGACGATACAACCTCATTTCGCAGAATGTACATGTTGCATATTATAATTACTAATTTGTTTTAAAATAATGACTTTAAGGTTCAAGATCCCGAACATTGTTTAGTCTATCAACTCGATGAATGTTTGCTTCAATGAATAACAGCGAATATATCATCTTCCAGCTTGGATACAGCCACCCTACATCACATCAGGTTGAATTCGTGTACTGATACACATATATTCGATGTCGCTTCATTTCAGAAACCATTCCGAAAAGAATCGAGATTTCTCAGGCAGTATAGCAACGGGCTACGGGTTAGACGCCCGGGGTTCAATTCCCGGCAAGAACAAGCCTTTCTCTTCTCCATAGTCCAGACCGGCTCTGGGGCCCCCGCAGCATCCTATCCGTTAGGTATCCAGGGCGATTTCTCCTGGAGTAAAGAGGCCGTGGCGTGAAGCTGATTATTTACACAGAAAGAAAACCTGCTCTCACACTAACCATGATCAGATATTTCGCGTGTATAAAGTGGTAAATATGTAGAGTGATCTGAAATTCGCTTTGCTGATACTGTGAACTGTTTAACTGTGATTCTTTTTTCACTTTTGTTCACATTTTCCTTCTCAACCTATGATAACATTGTAGTTACATTAGCATTTGTTGTAAATAAAATAGTTTTTCATTGGAACATGACTTTAATCCCAGTAAAGCGACCTTTAGGAAGCATAAAATGGCTGAACAGATTATGTCAGCTGTGTCATTTTTCTACTTGGAATACAAATTTTTGGTGAGCTTTCTATTAACGTAATTACTGAGCTACTGTGGAATGTATTGTCACGGGTTTAGTGGCTAGACACGGGGTTTGGGCTGGTAATCGAAACTAGTAACTATAATTAATTATAGCGCTATCGCTAATTCACCCACTCTGCAATTCACTACGGCAATCATTTTGTCTTCGCAGTCTGTTATATCTTCATTGGTTGCTGCTAGGTAACGGCTCACAACGCCGTAGATTCCTCAGTTTTCGTGTCTCACGCCTCCTGTCTTCGCTGGCTGTCGTCTATGTCACAAGTAACTATCAAGTCACAGTCACATTATGACCTACGTTCAGTCGGCCACTCAGTCTTGGTATCAAACCCCTACTTGAAAGTCGAAATTATGTTACGACATACGGTCAATCTATCTTGGTGTCAAGCTCCATCTGGTGCCCAAGATCAGGTTTTTCTTACTGTCAGAAAGTTGCGGGTGTGATATGGGGCGACCTCTTTGAAGAGAGGACGGGTTTGCCGTTTAAAGTTAGCGCTGGGTCCTCGTCAGCGCAGTCATTCTCGAGTCCGAATACCGCAGGGTTCATGACCATATATTACTGTCTCAGATTCGAGACTCCCCCAACCTGGAGGGCAAAGTTATACCCCCAGGCACTGGGTTCCCTTTTCGTCGCCTCCTACGACTCGCAGGGCTACGGTGGAGGTACCGAACCGCCTCCACAGGGTGGAGGGAGGCTACAGTTTCAGAGTCAGAGTCACTTTACGATTGGCGGTTTACCGCCAATCAGTTCATCTTGGCGCCAAGCCCCTTAAGGATCATGACCAGAAATTTTTTTCCTTTGCTAACCCATTTCGAATTATGTAGCCTCTGCATGGAGCAGATGAAAACACCTCTTTTTGCAATTGCTTTGACGCAGTGTGACGTAGCCGTTACGGTGGACCGCATAGAAAACTCCGTTCCCAACAATTCTCCCATTATAGCATACGTAAGCTTGGCTGCGGTCACGTGACGTTTACTCGTACTGAGCCATTGTCCAGCAATGGGCTTCTTTGCAGAGCCGTTACTTTGCAGCGGGAATTTTCTGTGATTATTCTATTCCGGCTTTCAGTGAACCTGCCATAATATTGAACTGTTGCACACAGGGATATCCTTCTGTTGACAATAATGTTCCAGCAACAATCACAGATGAAATTAGCTGAAACATGGTCAAACCGACAGCTTTCTTCGAAGAGACTTCGGGTAAAATGTGAAATACAAACATCTATGTCTTAATTTCATCGTTACCACGAATTTGGAAGCGAATGCTATTATTTGATAGAAACGTCTTGCAAAATGCCCATTTAGAAGACTCAATTCATACGAAAATTTAACACGAGACGAGTTCTAGGAAAACACATTCTGATGTAAACAAGGGTCGTGTGAATTGATGGGCGTTTGTGTTAGCAGTGTTGAACCTACCAGGATGTGAATAGTATTTTGCTTCACGTTTTTCTTATACCTTAGTGTTGACTGCTTTAAAAGTAAGCACGTTATTGTTTTAAATTGTGAAAGACACAATCGTGACTGGTTTTAAAACTAACGAAGCATGTCTGTGAAGAAAATTTAAATCGTAAGATTGGCCTTCGAATTAAATTCACAATGTCACGCTACATTGGCCTTTTCTCCAATCAGATTCATAATATAGAATCTGTTATTTTCTCGTAAGTGCGGGTTATCTACTTCAAGTGCTATAGGGAAGCGCCCCGTTAATTTAGATGTTCAGCTGTTTTACCCAAGTGTCCAGTCCGACGTACAAAGTAAAGTGAAATGTAATGTAAATGCTGGTCTCGCGTGTTACGGGGCTTGGCCATTACTCCTACAAGTGTCACAACAAGGCCGTAGTGAACCATCACTCTGTTATGTTTTCAATGCATGAGGAATCTATGTAAAGAAAATGTAAATCCGTTTGTAGTGATCTAATGATAACAAAGGAAGGCTTTTGTGTGTGACCATTATTAACATAACTTCAACGTATATGTACTTAAGGCCAACTTGTGGCTCAAATATGTGCAAGGATAGAAGTACTTCACAACACTGCGGATTGTAATACTGATAATAATATATATCTGGTTCGAAACGGATGTGACAAATGACCGCGATGTTACTGTCCTCAGGCGGCTTAAGATGAAACTAATCCGTAAAATTATCTCATTTTCTCCTGCACAACCTTCCTACCGTTCCATGTTTGATCTCTGCAGTTGATGAAACAATACCCAAGAAATGGAGGGCAAATTAAACCAGATACAGTAAACAGGAAGCCGAAATTTAAGGGTAATGTGGGTTTTGAGTTTAACATGACGGTGACTATAGAGATAACTGTCTTCTGGAAGGTGACGCCTTGTTGTTTGGTAGATAGCTACCAACATTTCTCATAAACATTCTCCCCCCATCTTCCGAACAATATTCTATCGTGAACATGGAGGTAGCACGTTTCTCTGAAACGTTGGTGAGTATATACAAATTTTCATTGCGTCACATTAAAGAAAGAAGTCTTTAAAGAGTCGTCGTTATGCCATCCCTGTGAAACTGTTTCTGTTGTAAAAGTCTTACTGTTATTGACAATACTGTAAAGTGTTCGTGGTAGGTCCTCATAGTTAGATGTAATGAAGACCTTTTTTTTTGTTACTAGAAACAATTTAATGAACGTTAAGTTCTTTTATTCCGAGAGAAGTCAAATGCCGGAGTACCCGATTTTGTTTCCGCTTTCTGGAAACAGTTTCTACTGAAATAAAATTTCGTATGCCACTCTTATGAACGTACATGTCAATGACCACTTTTATATAATTTACTGCCAAGATACCCCGTAGTGATGCTTTAGAAATTAAACTGTTGCGAAATAACAGGAGTGGCTATTATGGATCATCTTAGAGGGATCAGCTTGGCTGTTTGGATAATATTGTACCAGACGATCTTAAGTGTCTCTTGTAGGCCATAGACATAAAGTTCATGTGTACTGCACTTGTGTGCAGTACAATACCTAACAGCTGTACACATAGGCTTTATGTGCTAGTATATATTATAAGTTTGGCAAATCCATCCTAAAAATTCTACTTCCAGTTGTGTTACAAAATGGACTTCTTTTTTGGTATGTGCAACTAATTGTTAATGAGGAGCTTCATAACTTGTACTCTTCTCTAAGAATAATTAGAATCATCGAGTCAAGGAGGCAGCACGAATGGGGAGACGAGAAACGCATATAGGATATTGGTGGGAAAGCCAGAAGGAAAGAGAGACCACTCGGAAGACCAAGGCGTAGGTGAGTGGACAATATTAAAATGGATCTTGGAGAGATAGGATGGGATGGTATGGATTGGATTGATCTTGCTTAAGATAGGGGCCAGTGGAGGGCTCTTGTGAACACGGTGATGAACCTGCGGGTTCCATAAAATGTTGGCNTACTCTTCTCTAAGAATAATTAGAATCATCGAGTCAAGGAGGCAGCACGAATGGGGAGACGAGAAACGCATATAGGATATTGGTGGGAAAGCCAGAAGGAAAGAGAGACCACTCGGAAGACCAAGGCGTAGGTGAGTGGACAATATTAAAATGGATCTTGGAGAGATAGGATGGGATGGTATGGATTGGATTGATCTTGCTTAAGATAGGGGCCAGTGGAGGGCTCTTGTGAACACGGTGATGAACCTGCGGGTTCCATAAAATGTTGGCAAATTTTTTAGTAGCTGCAGAATTGACGGCTCCTCCAGAAGGGCTCAGCTCCATGAGTAAGTAAGTAATGTGCAACTAACTGTATGGAGCTGAGATGTTCTTGAGAAGTCGCCAGTCGCTCAGCTACTTAAGAATTTCTAAACATTTTATGGAAACCGAAGTTTTATTACCGTGTTCACAAAATCCCTCGACTGGCTCTTATCCTGGATCAATGAATTCAGTCCATACCATCCCACTTTATTTCTCAGAGATACATTTTAATATTATTTTCCCACCGGAGTCTAGGACTTCCTAATTCTCTATTTCCTTCTAGCTTCCCCACCGTAGTTCTACTCGTGTGTGCATTCTTTTTCTCTCATTGTACCATATGCGTCTGTATGTTACAACTGGAAAACGCGAGTGAATAATTGTGTAATGGGAATATAATTCATTTTATTGCCTGTTTAGTCCACTCAGTGGATTATATAAGACATTGGGAATAAGAATATTAGAATTAGACTATTTTGAAAATTAAAAAGAATTATTTTTAGACAATTTATAATAAAATTATAGGCAAAATCATAACAAATAATTATGAACCCGTAATGTTAGATATTGTGAGAAACTGGAAATATTGTCACGTGCAGTGGTGGCTATTAGAAGCTGTATGGATTAGATGTTTTAGTTTATTGAACTTATACACTCAACTTATAATTACAAGTAATACAGGGCTACCGCTAATCTCCGCAGTTTAGAGTTGACTGCTGCAAACACTAGTCTTCTCAGTTTAATTTGTCGTGTATATTAATATACTTTCTACGCAACTCCCATTCTACATGTCTATGTTGTTATATACGTGTTTGTGTATTCAAAGGCGCGCGTATATTTCTCAATATTCCAGTGGCGAAGTTCAGTTCACACCTGCCTGGTGCATTGGTTTAATAGCGTGATCACGATCCTCTTGTTTAAGAAGCAGCATTCAATAGCTGACTCGAAATTAGGGCTGCACATATGCTCAATTATTGCTTCCTGTGACTGAACGTGCCCACATTTCGTCCATCTCCATATTTAATATAAGTTAAACTTTAAATTCCACGGAAATTGTGTCTTTTATATTCTTTACACGCTATTCAGGTGCCGCAGATGTTGCAGGAAATGTTTCAAGTATCAACTGGGTTCCTTTGTTAAGCTTACATAACCCCGTATTGGCTGCCGCAAAACGTGTACTGCCGCTGTGCAATACCAAGAAAATTCTTGACTGTTTATTGTGTAAGCAGAGCTGCAGGCCCCCACTGCACTAATATGCTCACTTTTATTCCTAATTTTCACCATACATCCTCAAAATTCACGAAGTTGTTTACAATATTTGAAATTACTCAAAAACATCTTGTTCTGTTGTTGAAATCAGTTCGCAAACTTGTGAAACGTACTGTAGCTTGAAATTGTACATAATATTCTTAGCCTGCGTGTAAGGGTACCTTCAGGCCGCGCCATACCTCATGCCGTTAGTCGCTGGCTTCCCACCACGGCGGCCCGGGTTCGATCCTGTGTCTGGTGAAGTCGGATTTGTTNAAAAAGAGTGCCTTGAATTTCACTCTATTCATAGCTTCTGGTTCAATTGTCAGTTGAAACATGTGTTCAAATTATCATTTTGAAATTGAAGATGGGGACGATTTTCTTCAAAGTCTAACTTGACAAGTTTCGAAATATAGAAGGTAGTTCATTCGTGCACCTACTAACAATATTTTGTCAACCACTTTGGGTTCTGTAAATCATAGGTCACATGTAGGACTCCTTTGAGTATGTCCACTCGTATACGCTGTGTCGCTCCTTGAGATAGTTAAGTCATATTGGGTTTTAAATTGCAAGTGACAGTGTATAATATGTATAATATATAATAATATTTTTACAACCATTTTGAGTTCTCTAACTCGTAAGTCACATTATGTAACACTTCTTTGAGTACACATATTTGCTCTTTGACTCCTTCGGATATTTTAAGTGAGATTTTGTTTTGAATCACATGCTCATAGAACAGAGACAGACAGGATAAGCTGCATAACACAGTGAGAACATGATGGCAGGCTGTAACACTTACTTACTCCGTTCCTTTCATACGTTTACGGTGTCGAGGTTGTTTTTTTTTTCATTTTGACCATTTTGCAGACGGTAGGACTCTTTGGACGGGTGATCATTTCGTCAAAGGCCTCTGCTTAAACACAGGAAAACACCAACACAGAATAAACACATAGACATATCAAGCAACATTGCCTTCTGTGGGATTCGAACCCACGATCCCGGCTTCCGAGCGAGCGAAGACAGTACATGCCTTAGACCACTCGGCTACCGTGACCGGCTAGTCGACATCGCACGTTAAAAAATTATTCTTTACTCGATATTAATCGGCATAGAAAATATTCATGAGTGTCAGTGTGTATTTGTGTGATTCTGACTTCTTTATTCGATACAGTTTCATGAGTGTTCTACTGGGAGCGCGGAATTTTCTGAGGGGTTTAGTTATGCTTCCTGTCTGGACAAGCCAAACCATAACGCATAAGTTAGCTTCACGGTTGCGCTGTCTAGAAAACTCGCTCTATTTAATTACCTGACAAAAATCCCGATCTAATGACACTGAAGGTTTTTATTTTAACCCCGTTTTTTAAAAGTATTGATGCTTTAACCAGTTTAGAATTTGCGTGGATGAAGTGTCCTTAGCTTACAAGGAATTCCGGTTCGTTTGTAATTAATTAATGTCGCAAGGCAATTAATAAATCATGTTTTCTGTGACTGTTAATGGACCTATAATACACCCGGCCCTCAATTTTGACTTTTACTCTTAGACGAACATGGTATATATATATATATATATATAATTAACGGACTTGCATTCGTAATTGGTTTCATAGAATGTGTTGTTCAAATCGAGTCACACATCCATTAGACTTTATCGTGGAAATGGATAGACGGAGACAAATACCTCTTTGTGTATGCTCGTGATCTCACATTCCGTGATTGTTATCAAGTCGACTTCATGGATATTGAGTTACTATGCATCGGAGGACATGAGAAGTTAATAGTCGCTCACCTCGTCAAGCAATTCCCGGCGTTTAACATTGCCCGAACGTTCACTGCTTTAGTCAGGAAAACTCGCCAGTGGCTCCTGTCCTCAGCCGGATAACTCGGTCTACACCTTCACAACTTTTTTCAGATTTTCTTTAATATTATCCTCCCATCTGTAATCGGTTTCAGTATGGAATGGACTAATTTCATATTGAAATTGGTTAATTTAAACTAAAGCAAACTTTCAAGTTGAAGTGAATTATGTGTGTTGTGACATGTAGAACCGTTGCTGGGCAACGACTCGGGAAACACTTTCCCGCGACAACGAATACGCAGGCAACAATCGGATAACATCCATTGCTATGCAGTGTGCTGTAAATACAACAATAGAGGAAGAGGTGTTTTCTTTGCGGTTCTCATATATCCATTGCTGGGCGACGGATGTGTGTTCTACGAGTACGCCTCGAGATTATATAAGTAGTCCAGTCATAAATAAGAAGTCAGTCGTAGAACGAGAATGAGAATAGAGTGAGTCATCGGCAGTCAAGGAAGAGAGTTCGGCTGAAGATCGATTGTGAGTTATTGTAATTGCTTGTGATTAAAATAAATTATAAAAGAAGGTGTTTATAAATCCAGTCATCCAATCCAGAACGCGTTGCTTGTGGTCACGGAACCATAAACGCGTCACAATATTGTAAAGGAGCTGGCTGTATCTCAACCTATACAAAGTCGAATGGTAGGATGGCAGTTAATAATGAATTGGGAAGAATTTGGAAGGAAGCAGCCATGGCACAATCCCGGAATCTTCAGGGAGGAAGTGAGAAAACCACAAAAAGCTTAGTCCTGATAGTCGGCATCCCGGCAGAGATTCGAGCAGGACATATCCCGAATACAGGTCCTTAATGTTACAAGTTGATCAGCTTGCTCAGTCCGTCCTACTTGTTTCCTGCATTCTCCCAGTCTATTTATTGTTATAGTCCCAACTTTAATGTGGCTCTGTACTCGAAAAGAAGGTACACGTACGGATGCATGAGTGCGAGTGTAATGTTATTAAGGTGATCAAAATGTCTGGAGGGATTCTGGTTGGGATTTGCCATGTGAGAAGCGAATTAGAAAGTTGATGGAGCCAGTTTTTCTACCACCTTGATGTAGCACGAGTGGAGCGTTTTGCGGAACCTCCAGGTTAAACGTTGCTTTACGATCCGAACTGTGAACAAAGACTTTTAAGTTCCTTCTGAAAAACTTGTTACCCAAACGGAAACGTGATTTAGCACGGGTTTTGAATCCAGATCAAGAGAATTAAACAGTTAGATAACTTGGCAACATTTTACTTGAAATCATATTACATAAAAGATAAATTTGTCCCCGTGCTTAACTAATTAAGCACCACGCCGTGAAGGCGTATGGGGGACGGATGTATAGAACCATATTTTCGTGACCTCATCAATTGTTGAAGGTGAGTGGGCAGCTTCACGCCCAGGCCGCTTTACCCACGGGGAAAGAGCCCTCTCTACCCATTGGATAGGAGACTGTGTGGGTCACAGGTCTGAATGACGTGGAGAAGAGAAAATTCTTGACCTTACTGGGATTCGAATTTCGACCCCTCGATCATCCAGCCAATAGCCAGTATCTATACCGACTACTCTATTCCGGCTCTTTGTGATAATGGTGCATTAGTACAAATATTATGTTTCTGCACATTATCCATCGTCCTGTTTTTATTTAAAACCCCCTCGTGTTTAAATTTCAAAACAGCGTTTCAGAGACTGGATGCTGTCTCCGTTTCATGTAAAATCTACTCCGTTGGGCTCAATCGATAGAGCTAGTCCATATCTCCGTTGTTTCTAAATATAAACTGGACGATGTTTTAGATAAAACAGGACGATGCATAATGTCCAAAAGCATAATATTTATATTTCCTGTATGGCTTATTTCCTATAGAATGTCATTCTTTTCATGGAGTTATTTGGCAATGCATTTCAGATTTCGTTCACGGAAGAGCAAATATATTACGTCTATGTGTTTATGCCTGTATAGAGTCCAAAATATTCAGTTCCTTGTATGTAACGTTTTCTTAAGGTCGCTTCTTTCTGTGTTTCTTACAGAGAGGAAGCGAGGAAGGCAGACATACACGAGGTACCAGACCCTGGAGCTGGAGAAGGAATTCCACTTCAACCGCTACCTGACTAGACGACGAAGAATAGAGATAGCCCACGCTCTGTGCCTCACGGAGCGGCAGATCAAGATCTGGTTCCAGAACAGACGCATGAAGTGGAAGAAAGAAAATAAATCTAAACCAGACGGTGGTCAAAATGGTGACGGAAATGCAGGCTCGGACATAACACCGCAAACCTCACCGCAGTAAAATAAAATAATTGTTTTCCTCACAGACATTTATTTCAAGAGAAAATGCTAACCCTTCATACATCTTTGAGACTGGGTTTTAGTTTCTGAATTTTACCAGAATAAGTATATTCTGATGGAGCCAACTGAAATTATCCCAAGAAGATCTGAAAACTACATTAATAGCAGTACATGGACGTAACCTCACGAAGAAGGCCAATCTGTCTGGAACATAATTATTAAAGAATTGACCATTAATTTTTCGTCCTCGTTGTTAATTGTATTCCTGTGGTTTCGCTTCCGTAATCTCTCTTTTTGTGTGTTCATTGTGCTCTCTTAGTGATTGAATATTTTCACGACATGGATATTCCTGAATATTTTCACGACATGGATATTCCTCAAGTTATTTATTGCATACTTAAACCATTCACAAAGTTTATGTTCGAAGACATTTAAGGGAACAGAAGTCTGGCGAAATAGTCTTACTAAAACCCCTCATCACCACACATGGGCTGGCTATAAGAGTAGAGAGCTATAATTACAAATAACCGACATATATTTCTCGATAAAATTTCCCACTTTCTTTTATTTAAGTAATTTCATGGAAAGATAATTAAGAATACAGATCCCTTTGAAGAACGGAGCCATCGTCAATATGTATACAAATGATGTATTTCTGGTAAAGTGTGGATTAAGTATTCCAACTCTGAGATTGTGATCGGAGAGACTAATTATATGACCCTTTCCAGAGATGGTCATTAAGCGTGGCCTGAGGAAGAGAAATAATAATTATCTCAGCAACATCGAATAAAATAAAAAAAACTTAAATGAATCAGTATCCAGTAACATGTTACATGTGAAGTCCAAACATGAAGCTCTGATGACAGACATTGGAAAGCTTTATGCAAAAAAGAAAAAGAGAACGGTAAAGTGAGAGAAACACTGGAAATGAATCGACATACGTAAGGTATCCCACCATTTCGGATGTATGACATATATAGAAAGAATAAAAATCCGCAGAAAAGTAGATTTCACAGTGGAGTCCAGTCATCAGTGACAAGAGAAGGGGAAGATAGAAGAATGTTGCACCCATTGAGCACCTGCAGTTCAATAAGGTTATTAATTAAAACTTCAAATAACACAAGAAGTTCTGTAATTTACATGCGCGATCTAACCGAAATTGCTTACTTGAATGTGCAGAATGTTTCAAATCTCCCTTCTTTCAACATTTAGTGCAATCAAGAAGTTATGATAAATAGTATAATCGAAGATTTTAGTGCCAACAGCAGTGAATAATTTTCAGTATCACACTACCAGTGGAAGTGCTCCTGTTCAAGTGTAATACATCCCACTTCACAGCTTAGTAAATATAGCATCGATACAGAAGTTTCCATCAGCTGAACATCGCACAGCAGCAGTCCGACTTCTTCACAAAGTGATTATATGAATTATACCAAATCATCAATAACGCCTGTAGATCCTGGACTTCGTATCACCTAGCAAGCTCAAACTTCTGGAAATGACTCCAGCGTCCACAACAAAAGGTTAGTGTCGGAATGAAGCTGATAGAAATATTGTACACACATTCATTCAGCTCCATTGATGACTTGCTACAGTACTTTGAGAAACAGTAGAAAGAAAGGCAACAATACCAACTGCTCATCATCGACTCTGATAAAACTTTTCACCACTGTTAGTTAAAATATGTCACGGTCTGTGCTCTTTGAAATCAAGTTATAAGTGGGAAAGTTACTAAAGTAAATATTAAATCGGCTTCCTGATCACAGTACTTTGCTGCATAACTAACACTGGTGAAATTCTAGAATTCAAGTAAAAGGACGCAAATTCTTAAATGACTTAGATGGATAACTTTCTAATTTGTGTCTTAATAGATATTAATCGTATGTTTTAGTCACCACTCATAATGTGTATTGACGTGAAGTGTGTGTGAACATGTGCTAAAAGGAAGTGTCAAATATTAAACATGACTGAAACTACAGTAGAAGACAAGTTGTAAGTTTAAATTTGTGATTTGTGAGAGGGTAAAGAACCCTGGTGTAAATAAAACTTCGCGTAAATTGGGAGATTTTTTCCAACAATAGATCAGTAAAGGAGTGAAAATTGTCGGCAAATTAAAGTATAATGTTAATATAATATATATCAAGACAGTCACTTTAGGAAACGTGTAATATTGATGTTTACTTATGCACTGTTACAAAAATGTTAAGTCTTTTCATTTAAGATTTCAGGTCATTTTCATAATATATACTTATATTACACGTCTCTTGATATATCTGACTTACGATTTGATGAACTTGTTTAATATGGAGAAGATTTCTACCAAAATTCTCCTAAAACCAATGCTAAATTAGGCCCATATGTTATCGAGGTTCATTTTTAAGTATCCGAAAATATGAAAGATCTCACACGACCTTTTTGTAAGTTGCGTCCTATTTTGTGTAAATTGTCAAAATGTATTGTTGTGAACCCGTCATACAAAGCAGCTGCCAATAATGCTTTGACCTCGTTAGAAATAAAGAACACTAACGAGTTATAAATATTATTACTAATTGTTTCACCTGGCATATATATATATCAATTAATTTTATATTATACAAGTACTTATGTCACAGATTAATTTTTAATACATTTCGGCCACAATCAATAAGAACAGTTCTTGATTTATATGTAACACAGTCTTCATATTGCAAGTTCGATTCATCAATTCAGAAGTCTGAAATAAATTTATTGACTTTGGTGGTCATACTTAATGTGCAATGAGGCGGAACATGTTTTATTTGAGATAGTCTTTACCACCCAAGAACAAGCATGATAGGCCTACAGTTCCACTGTAGGAAATTTCTACAGGATATTTCAATGAAGAGAGTCAGGGGACGGTATTCTTAATCATTGTACCCGCGTCTTAGAGCAAGAAATCGTGTTCTAGTTTTATCAGCGATCATACCAAAGGTTATGTAGATATAATCGTTTTATATTTTTGCTCTTCTCATCTTCGTATTTTACGCTCTGAACTCAATTCCTGTTCGCGCATATTAGTTTTATTATTTAGATACAAAAACAGTTCAGTGCTCCTGTAGGCAAACTTAATTAATAACTGAAGAAAGCAGTCTTCTAGGACTTGGCACCGTGTATATGTGATGTTAACCGACGTTTCGGAGGAACCTATCGCCTCCATCTTCAGGGTAGAAGGAAAAATATAAGAAATCCGCAAGCGAAGAGACCGTAAGAACCGGTAAAAGCAGACTGGTCTGCTGGTCTGAAGATGGAGGCGATAAGTTCCTCCGAAACGTCGGTTAACATCACATATACAAGGTGCCAAATATCAGAAGACTACTTTCTTCATAGTCACAGCCGTGAAAACCTCAAATCTTACTTAATTTATAACTGTTGAAATAAAATTTATTTTAAAATGTATAAGTTATTATTTTCTCTCCGAAAGGGAATTTCATTTCACGTTTCCATAAATGGATACATTTAAATGCATGGGATTTGATCAGGCGTAATAAGTAAACCATTTATTGAAATTCCACTAAATTCAGCATGAATTGCACTGTCTCTGCAGTTAGTTTTCGGTTCTCCCTTACTACTACACTTAAAAGTAAATAGTGAAGGAGTCTGTTGTTAATACAGAAATTAAATACGTTATATAAGAGATATTTTGTATACCTAAGCAACCTCTGGTAAAGTAAAGAGCATAAATATTCTAGTTATATTATGTGCTTGACTACAGTAATTTGGCCCAACGAATTGTGGTACTTTTGGAACTGAGCATAAGAAATACGTAAGATGAGAACAGCTCTCTTGCATCTTTTAGATATTAGATATTGTATACGTAATACTTATTATAAATATTTCGAATTTCATGCAGTATAACTTATTTATACACCAGTAATAAATATACATTTTTATTTTGTTCCGAAATTGTAAAATGTGTATAGGTGATATTAGATAAATATTTTGTGCTGTGTTAAATATTTTATCCTTAATAACTAACATTTTATTCGGACTTGCATGCTTAATGTAAGAAACAATTTCCCCGTTTAATTTTATTTTTATTCGTGTTGAGGTTTTTTTAATTACGTGACACTCAAATAAACAAAGTTATTCAAGAAGACCGACATTTAAATATTGTAATATAAAAATTATTTAAAGGCGAAACATCGGTCATCTTATAACATTGTTTCGTTTTCTAAATGAAGCAAATCTCTTCGTCGTCACTGTATAAAAGTATTTTTTTTTTCGGAAGGAAAGATTCTATATATATAAATACTTGTGTGTCTTGTCGAGTTATATATATATACACTTTGAAGTTATTAGGGTATGTATAAATATATAAATATTAAACATAACTCGATTGAAAAACATGTGGTTTTGCGCGCGTTCGTATATAATAAGAAACACATTCGATAATAAAAACATAAAAAAACACATGTTTTGTCACGTAAAAATGCATAGTACATTTGTCTGTAGTCTGAAAACAGATGTCTCTGTGACCTTTCGTAGTACACAGTATTGTCAGTGTGGTTTTGTAGTAATTGTACAAAAATACATAAAAAATATACGTTTACTCTGTAGCCGGGGGTGCTGTGGGCGCAGCTCCCGCTCACATGGGCGTACAGTTCCTCTTTAATAGTTCCGAGATGTCCTCGGGCTTGTCGTTATTAAGAACTCATGTGGCGCGTGCGTGTATTAGGCTAAACTAATTAGACAGATAAATACTAGAGGCTGCTTTTCTTAATGTGCGTTCTCAGAACTTAAAACACCATTGCCTTTCTGCATAACCTTCATCAATATTCCTCTTTAGCATAATGTGGCAGGTGGTGAAAGAGGAAGAAATAAGAAATGTAATATTTTTATCTAAATATATGAGAAATATATTGAAAGAGGCGAGTCTGAGAACTATCATTATAATTGCTGTCAGCAACCAAGAATTTCTTTTATATAGTTAAATACCAGTTATACGTAAAAAGAGAAGTCTTTAAAATTATACAATTTTCGTACAATATTAATTTAAACGAGCGCCCAAGACTGAGCAGACGATGTATGCCATTTTCACCGTATATACGTAAAATAATGCAAGAAACAGGTTTTAATTTATAGCAATACGTAGATATACATAATCAAAAGGAAGTCCTTCCAGCATGAGGTCTTTGTGAATTGCAGTAGGCCAGTTTTCATCTCTGGTAAATAATCGTTTTACTCGTATAGGCCTGCGATTTGTCTCTCTTCAGAATATTTTAAAATTAATTTTGTAGCCCGAATCTCTTTACGTAGTTTACACTTTTTTCAGACTCGAATTATTTTATAGTTAAACACATTAATAAAATAACATTACGTCCGAGTGTCAGAAAGAATAGTATGGCCATGAACCCATTTTTTAATTTTTAAATAATTGCTTGTATACTTAAGTATAAGTGCAAACAAGTGCAAGTACAGTATTCTGGTAAGAGCCGTATTCACTTCAATGATTGGTTGGTGCATTAGAATCACTGATGAGAAGACTACCTGAACGTATCCTGTGTGCCATCAAAGTAAATTTCAGTGGTTTGGATCTCGCATAATGTCCATGAAATGACCTGACATGCGTCTTTCACAATGTCAACGATAGTATACGAAACATTCTAGCCAAATTAAATCTTGTAAGTAGTTTTGTAAAATTACAAATGCAAATAATGAAAAGGTGGCGATTAAGATTCTCTTCCTTGTCTTAAAGAGCAATGCAGTTATAAATGCAAAAACAAACAGAATTCTACGTATTCATAGGCCTATTTATTTGAAACCTGTCAAGTCATTTTTAGTCTAACCGTAATTACCCTCCCTCTCACGCACATAGAACTCTATATACACAGTATATAACATCATAGATGTTTATAGGCTTAAATTGTATTAGACATTGAAATACCTCATAATTTTTTCGTGATCTATTGTGTTTTTTTTAGTCTGACGTTATTGTCAAAGTGCAAATTTGAATTTCTTATTGGTAGCTGTATCTATATGTAAGTGTAGTGTCCCTAATATACATAGTGTACTGTGACCTGTCCATATATAATGTGTTTGAAAACAAAAAAGGAAAACAATAAAAATTGTGGTTGAATATAAAAAACATTATGTAAATTGAATATAGTAACGTCCCAACTATCGTAGAGGATTCCTTTGCTGCCATTCTTATGAACGTGACCGCTGTATATTTATAGCGCTATGTTTCTATTAAATAGAATATTCATACGTATTAATTTGTTTTTAAAAGTAGTAATACCCCACGTGTCAAATTTGGTATACTGCTGACAACAGCTCTGTTCGAACCCCCACGTTTTCTAACACGCCCTGTGCGTGACGTTTCGCGTTCGTATTTTCTAATTATTCGGCATGCGCATGCGCATTTAATTAACCTCAAAGTTGTATAATTACCGAAATTAGAGGCTTGATATTGTCAATTTGCTTTCTTCATCGTCCACGACTCAAAACAGGTAGGAAAAATGAAAAGAGCTAATCACAAAGTTACTACTAATAAGAAGCCAGCCAAATCTTGCTTGGTAATATGAATCTGGCTTTGTGGTTTCGGTTACAAACGGGACTTCAGTTTCCTTGTATTGAGAAAATAGACACACCTCCACACTGCAGTAGCAGGTGCATAATTTATTGATAGTAATAAATGTTTTTCTGTTACTCTAGGGTAGTAGGGACTTTACTATATCAATATAGAATTTGATTAATATTTTTAATCCTTACAAACTGGGCTCAGTGTCCTTCCTACTGTATCTACTGCCTGAGTGAGTCGGGATTCTTGCACGATTTTAACATGTGAGTTTCCTATAATCGTTTCATCCATAACATAAAACACGCAACTTATTGGTTGCACTTTTTGACACAAGAAATTTATCTCAGAATACTTGATAATTCTTAAATAAAATTAATTTTGAGATAACTGTAATCAAGCCAAATGTGCAGTGAACTGAATAATAAAAGCACCTGTACGTGAATTATAAGTCGGTTTAAATTTTATTCTTCAAACTTACAGATATTCCGGTTCACTCAGTCCGTCCTTATCACGTATTTAGAATATAACCATCAATCTGAAACAGTGGTAATAAATGCATGAGTGTTTTAGTTTTGTAGGAAAACAAGGTTATACATAAAATAACAAAATCATGAAACATGTAGGCCGATTTTATTGAGGGTTAGAATAGGGTATTTTCAGACGATTTGCATCTATTTACGAAATGCTTACTGTGTATGAGTTTGTGGACACTTCGTAGCATATTCCTTTGTGTTTTATGTCTTTAGTTGTTTTGTAGATAGAACTCGGTGTTCTATGAAATGGTCTTTATGAGCTCCCTTAAAAGTAATGGGCTACTAACTGAGGACTGAAACAAAAAATATCGACCTCTTCCAAAACAACTTAGGATATTTTTGATTATAATCTATTGTTTATAGAAAATACGGACTAAAATAACGAAATATAGGCAAAATGTCGGAAACATGTGTTCCTAACACATTCCAATATATAGACTTACTAGGCAGTTCGAACAACGTAATTTTGAATTCTTTGCTTAGAATTGTGTCATTCTACCAACATGCATATTAGTTTAATTACCTTTATGAAGCAGCAGTAGTTGCATATAAAATTTATATTTTGTAGGCTTATTTTATGATTCTCTCTGTATTTTCAAAATACCCACTTGCTCTTGCTTGTTATAAATAGGCCTGCAGCACGAAGTATGTTATTATTGAAATAATAAGTTTAAAACTTCGTAGTGTTCGAAATTTGCGCACAAGACGTGAGACAAAACACCTATAATTTCATAATATCTTCATTTGTTATATTCACATTTTCAAGAGTCTGCTTTCTAAACGCTCATAAATGCTTCCTGTTCTTGTGAACCCTTCATTAAACTCCTGGCAGCTGCTTACCCAGATGCTGGCATTCCGAAGCACTTTCTCGTGAAGTAATCCACATGGTTCGTCTCACTTGTGCGGGGGAGAGGTACCCGATTCGACTCATACATACAGCTGAAATTATTCTTGTGAGATGTCACTTGCTCATTTCAGAAGTACAGATATAATCCTTGGGATAAGGACCTGGTCCGACTCGAAGGTGCTGTAATCACGCTTGTAATAGGGACCTTGCTCGGCTGAAAGTTACGGTTGCAATCATCCCTGTGACTGGTAATTTATCTCAGAGGTACGGTTGTAATCATCCCTGTGACTGGTAAATTATCTCAGAGGTACGGTTGTGATCATCCCTGTGACTGGTAACTTATCTCAGAGGTACGGTTGTAATCATCCCTGTGACTGGTAAATTATCTCAGAGGTACGGTTGTGATCATCCCTGTGACTGGTAATTTATCTCAGAGGTACGGTTGTAATCATCCCTGTGACTGGTAAATTATCTCAGAGGTACGGTTGTGATCATCCCTGTGACTGGTAACTTATCTCAGAGGTATGGTTGTAATCATCCCTGTGATTAGTAACTTAGTCAGCTCAGAGATGCAGTTATAATCATCCTTATGGAGCTGAGCCTTTCTTGAGAAGCTGCCACTTGTGCAGCTATTCACGAACTTCCCAGAATTTTATGGAATCCGAAGGTTCATTACCATGTTCACAAGAGCCCTCCGCGGGTCCCTATCATGAGTCAGATTAATCCAATCAAAACATCTGTAAGATCAATTTTAATATTGTCTACCCAACTACATCTTGGTCTTCCTAGTGGACTCTTTCCATCTGGCTTTCCCACCAATAACCTATATGCATTTCTCTTCTCCCCCATTCGTGCAACACGTCCTGCCAATCTCAACCTCCTTGGCTTTATCATCCAAATTATACTTGGACAAGAGTACAAGTTATGAAGCTCCTCATTATGCAGTTTTCTCCAACCTCCTGTCACTTCATCTGTCTTCGGTCCATTTCATGATCCTTACTTTTGTGAATAGTTAGTAGTGGAGTGTAATTTGAAAACGAGTGTAAAACTGAGGAATACCGACTTCTGGTATGTGGCGCGGTTTAGATATTGTGTGAAGCGTTTCGGAGGATTGTATCGCCTGTCATCAGGGTAGAATAATCCGCAAAGGAGGAACCAGCGTGAGCAGGTGGCCATCAGGACTCCACGGCCTGTTACAGGGGTAGCTTTACCTTTATCTTCTTATAGTGGGAGTCAACATTTGAATGTTTCTTGAAAGGCCTATACAGAGTGACCCAAACGTAGGGTAATGACCCAACTCTTCTAACAGTGCACAACTTACATTAACAATCATTTGCTCTTATAGGAAATTACTATTTAATATACATACGTACATACAAATACTTACAAAACTAAGTCGGGTAAGGAGGATGTTCTGTTAGAAATCAGATAAGCCATAGTGTCGGCTTTCGGCCCAACTTTGATTACATCAGAGCTTTATGCATACGAAATTTGGGGCTATACGTATAGTGACAAGTTGTACTTTATAAAATAGGAGTATTTTTATTGTTAAGTTTTCGTGTGAAGACCTTCTTTCGAAAAATATTACAAATTGTATGCACTATTCAGGCCAGAGCTTATTATAATAATGATTTAATTTAAAATATTCACTGTATATCTGGTTTGAATCCATAGAATCAACGGTCGAATTCATGTACAGACTCTTTTTTGTATTGCTAGAGTTACAGTCAGGAAAATTCAGATATAATAGATATAAATTAGACCTAAAATGCCGTTTTCGTAAGACTTGGAAGAAAATAATGATTCCTAAGACGAATATGTAGTTTAGTATATCTTATTTTGGTGTGATGATGTTTGTGATAATGCATTATTTATTAAAGTGCTTGGAAAGAGCTTAGATCCGAATGCAACCAAACACTGTGGAACTGGTGGTGGTGGTGGTGACGACGAATCAGTTCAGTTTCTTTATTTCCGTTAGCTTGGTGTTATCTGCATTTTTTTATTTTTAATACTAAATCGTCTAGTCTAATTATTAGTCTAGCTTTAGTTCTGTATATATTGTGGCCTATTATAGGCCACTCGCTGTTGGCAATTACTCATATAAATGCATTTTATATAACAGTAATAATAATAATTAATAATTTAATTATTTACTTATGTGCTGAGCTCAACAGCCAGTGGCCTATTACAGAGTCAGCACGGATACAAACAGCAGCAACCGTAGTAGTAGTAACAATTTTTTATAACGGAGTCTGAGAAGTTAATTCGAGAAATGCCAGGCCATTTATGAAACTGGGAAGTTCATCGTTGCACTTACAAAGGCCCACTGCAGGCCACTTGAAATCCGTCATTATGTCATTGTTCCACTTTATTTCTTAAAGATCCATTTTAATATCGTCCTATCGACCCCTGTGTAGTTGTCTTTTGGCTTCAGATTTACTGGTCAGAATTCTGCATGTGTTTCACATCTTCCATTTGACCCTCATCGCCTCCTCATGTCTCGTCTTCAGTGACTTTATCATTAACAATATTTGGGGAAAAGTGCAAATTATGAAGCTCCATGCCAGCCAAATAATAATAATAATTCAATTTAATTCGTGTTTATTTATGGGCAAATTTAACAGCACCCTGGCCAATTACAACGTTAGCTTGATTACGTAGAAGTACACAAAAGTAATTGAGGAGCAAAATACAAAACATGAATGTCTATATAAACCAATAAATTAACAAATAAAGAAATTGAGGTTAGTTTTAACAGGCGAGAAAAATAAAATAAGTACATTTCCAATAGTTATGCCATTTGTGGCGAGAAAGGACAATACATGTACACATTAAAGATAATAATAATAATAATAATAATAATAATAATACCTCAATAATTATAATAATAACTCATTGAGAATTGAGAAAATTAAAATATATACAATCAGCATTTTTTATTTGAATAATCATGGCAGCAATAAAATATAAAACAAAGTTTTAAATGGATCAACGTATAAACATATAATTTATTCCAACTTTTTGTTTATTTACATGCTAAATATGATTAATAATAATAATAATAATAATAATAATAATAACAATGTAGCACAGTCATATCTAAAACCTTAGCAACAAATGTATAACATGTTATTTACGATCAGATAATAACTAGTTAATGCATTTTGAATAGGGCATATATGCAGTTGGCTATAACCATCTGGAATTTAGTGCCGAGTTATGCAACACGGCCTACCGTTAATACCACTGGTACCTCACCTTAATGATTAGAAGACCAGTTTATTTCGTACTTGCCGCTCAAGTTTCGGAGCATCATCACTTTCATAGCTTCTAAAAACAAAGATGGCTTCCGTCGTATGCGTATTATTATTGGCTAATACTATGTCAGTAGCTCCGCCTTAGCCTCGCTTTTGACGGGATGATACATTGATTGTTGAGTTGCCATGAAAAGCTCTAAGTGTCAAATGTTCAGCAGGCGGTTGCCGGGGTTTGTATAGCGGGGTAGGGGTTCTGCCTGAGCGAGTCAGAGGGGCGGACGGCGGAGGGGAATTAAGTAAAACCGAGAGTTCAGATTGCTACAGTGCTGCTCTCACAGTTCTGCGATTCGTTTGTGGTGGTGAAAGACTGAACTACTACCACTACCAACGAAAGTGAAGTGCATGCTATGGCCATTAAACGCTCCTAGTTATGTAAAGGATGATTTAAGCTTATGGGGGTTGTCTGGACTACTTACTTACTGAGTTCTACAAGGTGCTTACATTTTTATGGCTAACCATAAACATGAGTGTGTAAAAGGAAGGAAGGGGTAAGAGAGGGGAAGAAAATGGCATTTAAAACGATCGTTTTATTACGCCGACAAGCCAGTAATACAAATAAACGGCGGGTATCTTTGTGTGTGTGTGTGTGTGTGTGTGTATGAGTTTAATTTATGAGTAGGACGTGATATTGATTCAAAGTAACGTAAATTCTTCAGCCTATTAAATACCAATAAATAAACCACTTGCATAAAATATTGGCTATAAGAACTAGGAAGGATTAAATTTAAACAAGACTTTAAAATCGCATTCTGAAACGTAAGCTACACGTGATGTCAGAAGATAATTGTGTCTCAGTAAATTCTGTAGGCCTATGGACAATGATTTGTAATTTCTTTACGTCTTAAATTTTCCTTTACGAACGGTAATTTCAAAATATTAGAAAATGACGTAATTGAGAATAACATTAATGTCTGACTCAAAATGAAAATATCTTCTCTATATATTGTAAAAAAAATATGTTTGAATTATGCTTAATTGCTGATTGCTAATCTAAAATTTTAAGATAGTAGGGGATATGTTCTTGCGACGAGTGATCACTCGCCCAAGGAGTCCTACCGAATGTGTAAGATCTAGAAAAACCGAAGTGAATGGAGTTCATGGAGGTAGGCCTAGGCACACTGGGACTGTAGTGCCAAGGGGGAAAAAAAGATATGTTGGTGAACGGAGAAGTTCATGGAGGTAGGCCTAGGCCCACTGGGGCTGTAGTGCCAAGAAAAAAGAAAAAGAGGATATGTTGGTTAACTCCATGAATAATGCCATGTGGCATATTCCTTGAGAATTGTCACTCAGATAGTGAAGAAATCCCATGACTTTTATGGAAATCAGAAATTCGTTACCTTGTTAAATCTGTCATGAGTACTGCAGGGTGTCTTTTAAGGTTACGGACAGAAAAATAAAATTACAGAAAAGATGAGTTTCTGCAAATATATTGAATCAGAAGTCGCACAAGGCTGACACGGGCTGGTTTTTCAATTTAAAGATTTGTCTTAAGACTATCAACGGCGTACTATAAATAAACCTGTCTACCTATCTATGAGCACACGGTTCTCTAGTTGGTTGAGGCACTATGCCAAAAACCTGAAGGTCACGGGTTTGAATCCCGATGAGGTGGATTCTTTCAATTGACCTAATCCTTCCAGCCGCACTATGGCCCTGGGGTCGACTAAGCCTCCAACAGAAATGAGTACCAGGACTCTTCTTGGAATATTCTTGGGGGTAAAAGGCGGCCGACGCGTAGGGCTGACAACCTTGCCGCCATCTATGAGCCGATTGTCTATAGAGAATGTGGGAAGCTCAACATCTCACAACCCTATGGGCCTCCACTGCCTGTTACAGGGATACTTTTACTTTTCTATCTATCTGTCTATCTAGCTATTTATCTATCTCTCTAACTATCTATATGTCTGTCTACTCGTATCTATCTGCCTGCGTGCATGCCTTTCTACCTACGTCTCTACAGCTCTTTGTTGGGCCTTGGCCACTTTTTCACTTTCTCAATCCGATACAGAGTCGGTAGGACTCCATGGACACAGGACAACATAAAACAGACATCCATGCTTTGAATAAGATTCGAACACATGACCCCAGTGTTCGAGCTGGCAAAGACAGTTCATGTCTCAGACCGCGCGACCACTGTAATCGACTACTCTAAATAAACCGTTAAAGTAAAATGTCCCCGTGCTTATTAAGGGCCACGCAACTTCCACGTTACAAAATGCTAACACAGGCCTCGGAGAGTGTGTTCTTGTATTTCATTAAGCGGTCACGCCCTGAAGACGTATGAGGTAGCGTAGGTAGAGCTCCTCGCAATCTTAATCTCGATAATTTTTAGAGGCGAGTGCTGAGTTTCATTTCTCCGCCTCGGGAAAAGAGCGTCCCGTACATATTGGCAGGGTGGGCAGGTTGCAAAGCTAGTCTGAACGTTGCCAGTTACTGAACCACAATTCTGGTCTGATTATTTACCTATTTGAAAGTCTGTTCCTACACCCAAGAAAACACACCGATCTTCATTATTCGGTTAAGATATTGATGGAAACAGTATGTTTTAAGACATGAACCCTACAAATAAACTGTGCATTTGGAATTTTATATTAGTTGGTGTTAAAGCAAGCATCATAACTTGTACTCTTCTTTTATTTTTCCTTGGAACTACAGCCCCAGTGGGCCTAGGCCTACCTCCATGAACTCCATTCACTTCGGTTTTTCTAGATCTTACACATTCGGTACGACTCCTTGGGCGGGTGATCAGCTCGTCGCAAGGCCTCTACCTGTACACAAAGAAAGAAAAACGCACACACACAAACTAAACATCCATGACCTGAGTGAGATTCGAACCCACGATCACGGTTTCCAAGCGAGCGAAGACAGTACATGCCTTAGACCGCTCGGCTATCGTGACCGGCCTTGTACTCTTCTCCAATTATAATTATAATGATGAAGTTGAGGCAGTTGAGATGGACAGGGCATGTAGCACGAATGGAGGAGAAGAGGAATGCATATAGGCTATTGGTGGGAAAGCCGGAAGGAAAGAGACTACTAGGAAGACCAAGACGTAGGTGGGTGACCAATATTAAAATGGATTTTAGAGAGATAGGAAGGGAATGGATTGATCTGATTCAGGATACGGACCAGTGGAGGGCTCTTGTGAACATGGTAATGAACCTTCAGGTTCCATAAAATGCTGGAAAGTTTTGAGTAGCTGCACAATTGGCGGCTTCTCAAGAAAGGCTCAGCTCCATGAATAAGTGAGTGATGTTAAAGCAACCTTTGACCTCACCTCCTTCTAATGCCGAGGTCAAAAATGGTGGAGCTATAACTCCACACCTCCATATGTCTTCATGGCGTAGTACTTAACTAAGTTAGCACAGGGAAAACTTTGACGTTTTTGAAGCAAAGTTTGCCTATTGTAGACCATTATCATACAAAGGATTAGACCAGTGCATTTTCATGTGGACCGATTAGCCCATTTGTGCTTGTGACCTACAGATCTGTTGGATGCGAAGTAGACACGCGAGTTGTGAACCGCCGTGTTCGATAACAATTAAGTTTTTATATCACAGATAAAGTAGAGCCTGTAAATGGAAAAGATATAGCGTCCGAGAGGGCGCAGACTTGTGGTTCCATTCTGCAGAAATATCGAATGGGCAGCATCAGTACAGTGGCACGAACTTTTGTGCTGAATGAAAAAATTTATGGTCTGCCCTTTTATCACTTCCACATCGCGGGGTCTTTTGATGAACTCTGAGGATGTGCTTCCTCCAGGCCCGAGGCACGATATATCGTGCGCCACGTGAAAAGGAAAGAAAAGGAAGTTAGATGTATAAAATGAGAAAAACAATTTTTCCACATTTTTAAACTCGCCCTACTTCTTTTTCCAACTATTTTCTTACATAAATCACTTTTGACCCATTCTTTATTCTCTGTGCTTATAAAATCATTATCAGTTTATCTCTGGTCTTTAGCATAAATCGGAGATCATGTATTCCATTGTTGTAATGTTCATACTTTACTTGTTTGTCTACCTATCCATCTCTGTTGAAATATATCTTTATAACTGAAATGAATGTAGCGCAGACGCTGGAGAATACATGGACAGCTGAAAGATGCTGGAATCAAGAACATTTAAGCTAATTTTTGCAAATTCGATTTCGATGATCCCACTTTCAAAAATTAGAAACGTTACTCTTATCAATTCTTGTAAATAAAAATTGTTTCTTACTAAGATTTGCCAGTCCCATTACTTAAACATCTTTTCTACATAACTTACAGTCTGGTATTTCGAAAACGAATCCATATAACTGTGGATTCGTTTTCGAAATACCGTATATATATATTGCGAAAAAAAAAACTTTAATTTGATTTGCAAGTCCATGAAAACCAGTATCAAGAGTATGCGAATATTATTGTACAGTGTTACAATAACGTAAATATTTAGCTCCGTAAATGTAAATTCAATGTCATAATTATGTTTTACATAGCTACTTGATTTAAAATAGTAATATTCCTACACGATTATTCAGTGCGGCGATAGTCTGAAATCTCTGACCTTCAGAACGCTGATTAGGCCCACGAAGAGATACAAAATGCTTAGTATCACCATTTGATTTATATATATATATATAAAGTAAAAATGTGAAGTAAAGCTATCCCTGTAACAGGCCATAAGGCCCATAGGTTATGAGACGTTTAGGGTCCCACATTATCTAGACAATCGACTCAAAATTGGCCGTAAGGTCAGCTTTACGCGCCGGCCGCGTTTTACTCCCGAGGAAAATTATTTAATTAATTCCTGGTACTCATTTCCGTTAGAGGCTGAGTCAACCCCAGGACCATGGTGTGGCTGGAAGAATTAGGTCATTTGAGNCTAGGCAACAGCTCAGCAAACCGTCTGAATGCCGGAACAGCAACAGAAGTGGAAGACCATTTGCTAGGCAACAGCTCACTAGTTTCCGCTTCAACGGACAACAGATCATTATATGAACTCTTCTGTATGCTGGCCGCTATTCGTTTCTCCCGAAGTTATATAAGAGTGTTCATTCGTGAATTCAATTCAGTCAGAGATTCATTCGTGAGCGAGTTCAAAAGGCAGTTCAGAAGTTGAGTAATCAACTGTGAAGTGTTAACCAGATCGTATTCGTTTCCAAGCAACGACTAGAAAGCAGAAGTTGAAGACTTCATTTTATGTGTCATACGTAGTTACAGTAATCTTTAGAGTGTGTGTTCAGTAAATCTATTCACAAATACAAACCCCGTCTACAGTCACTAATACATGTGAGAAAGAATTAATATAATATTTGGTTGAAAAACAGAAAAATCGAATTGTAATAATGAGGAGTGGGAGAAACGTTAAAATTCATGTTAGCGAGATGGGTTATGAGGTTTAGAAGTGGATGGGAGGATCTCAGGATGGTGGCGATGTTAACAGGGGTTCTTAGTTAGTTCGTAAGCCTTATCACACTTGTACGACAGGATTGGGGACTGTTTTAACATCCAGTGGTACAATCATATAGGCCTAACACTGATGTTAAAAAATTTATGTATCATGAAACTAACTTGGAAGTCTGATGTGTAACTGAAAGCCTTGGTCCTGAAGAGGATGCGTACTGTTATCACTGAAGTTGAAATAAGGCGTGAATTTAGAAACTAACTAGAGATTGCTTCGATTCATATCGCATGTAACTCATCTGTTTTTACCTAATTGCTGATTACACACAGGAGTTCCGTACAACATATTCACAGAAATATGAGATTCATTATTACTAAAAGCTGAACATGAATTTTTGCTATTGGCTAAACAGTATGTGTGAAACTTGGTCTCTGACATTAAGGGAGGACCATAGACTGAGGGTGTTTGAGAACAGGGTGTTGGGAATATTTGGACCGAAGGGGGTTGAAGTGACGGGAGGTTGGAGAAAACTGTATAATGAGGAGCTTCATAACTCTTGGCCAAGTATGAGTAGAATGATCGAGTACAGGAGCATGAGATGGGCAGGGCATATAGTACGAATTGGATAGAAGAAGAATGCATATAGGAGATTGGTGGGTAAGCCAGCAGGAAAGAGACCACTAGAAAGACCAAGACGTAGGTGGGTGGACAATATTAAAATGGATCTTAGAAAAAGAGAATGGGATGGTATTGACTGGATCGATCTGGCTCAGGATATGGACCAGTGGAGGGCTCTTGTGAACACGGTATGAACCATCGGGTTCCATAAAGTGCTGGGAACTCTTTGAGCAAGTGAGACACTGGCGGCCTCTCAAGAAGGGCCAAGCTCCCTGAGTAAATACAGTATGGTGACAGTTACTGCCATCCCATCTGTTTACTTTTGATAATAAAATTGTCTTGTTAATGAGGCACGACAGCTGGATGCGCTGTTTTATTGTTTGTCATTCTGACGTGTTATATTTCGAAGAATTTTATTTCTATTATAAGTGAAAATTAGCTACACTTATTAGATTACTGTTTTTTTAAATGTGCCATTAAATGAAGCACATGCTAATTATTTAAAATTGTTATCTAAAATGTTGTTGAATTTTTGCCCGAACATAATAATTAGCCGCACTTTATAGGCCTACCATCTCACAGGAAGCGATAGTGTTTATTGAAACTTGTGAAATTTTTTCTGTACTACTCTTTCCACTTGACCCTACCTGTCATCTTTGCTGTCGTGACGAATAGCCACATTATAGCTTCCGTTTTTTTTTTATGTACACACATTCTGTGACAGAAAAATATAATTTTTATCTTGATTTATTCTACATCAGCTTTTCCGATTTTCTCTCATAAAGGTAGAAATTAAAGATTTTCCTGTGCTTAACTAATTAAGTGCTACGTCATGGAAGTTTATGGGGGAGTGGATGTATAGTTCCACATTTGCCTTGACCTCGGCACTAGCTGGAGGTGAGTGATCAGCTTCACACTCCGGCCGCTTTACCCCCGGTGAAAGATCCCCCGATACCCACTGTGTAAGAGGTTGAGTGGGCCCCGGAGCCGGTCTGGACGACGTGGGGAAGAGAAAATCCTTCACTCTATCGAGACTCGAACTCCGATCCCTCCGTCGTTCAGCCCGTAGCCAGCCGTTATACCTACTGAGCTATCCCAGCTCCCTTATTCACTCTATAGCATAATAAATCACAGATGAGTGGCAACGCAAGTGCTTTTTTCTCGAGACCTTTACTATGCGTCAGTAGATTAGATCATCATTAAAATTCATAAGCAAGAGAAAGTCTTAAAATATAATAATAGTAGTAATAGTACAGAAATATGTACAGAATTTTCAAAATCACTGGAAAAGAATGCATAGAAATCGCCTTCCACAGTTGTCATTTTGTTGCCGACTGAGGGGTAGACACAACCTGGGTCAGTCATAAAGACGATGAAGGGATTAAAAGTGTCTCGTAAAAACAGGTAGTGACGACATAATAATGATCTTGTTAACACGAGGTAAAAATATTTAGTGCATATTAATTTATTGGCCTTAGCAAATGTTTTGATAATTGTGGAGTATAACCCCTTTACAGAGAGTTCAGGCTATAGTTTTCAATTATTTTTCATTTGCAGCGCATGCAGGAGAAGCAAATTTATTTTAGTGGCATAGAAAATGGATAGCCTTGGCTATCATGTAAGACCCAGTCTCTCATATATATAACCCCCTGTATGTGTAACCCACTGTGGCCCGTAAGGAAATGGAATATAGAGTGATCTTCATACAAAACACTTATTTTGCTATATTTTATCTGGTGGAAGAAAGGTTTTCCCCTCTCTGGTGGTACTGTAGTATTAGGAGCCGACGTGTAGAAACCACTACCACGACGAATAAAGCGGGTGGTGAGGGTAAAGGGGTTGCTACTTGGTTTATGGGGAAGGGGGGTGCCAGCCTGCCGTGCACATAAATCAATAATATCTACTGGAGCCTTCCCTCTCACTCTCTCACCTCTCTCTCTTTTATCCTCCAGTGGAGACTTTCCTTGTTTCCTGCCTGAGGGATATGACGCCAGGGGCCATTTTGATTTCGTCTCAATTGTTTCTCAATGAAATTAACACTGAAGAGTACGGTCTCCCCGATTATGTCGCCGTATACTCTGAAGAGAACACGATGTTTCGGAGGATCATACCGCTGCCACCTTCATGTCGAAGAGTAAGCCATAAAGGGACTCATTTTAACAGGCGGCAAGCTTATATCGGCTTGTCAACTGCTTGCCTTCTTGTTTGGCTTATTGTCCCATGCTGATCCTGGGGGCGACATTTCTCTCCTAACTACATGGCGTTAAAACCTAGAAGACCGTGATTCTCGTAGTCAGATGGTTAAACGTGCCTTTTTACATCATGTAATACATGAAGAGAAGCAATGCCATGTTTGTTCTGAATATCCTAAGCAGTTGATAAACTGCCCTTCAGTAATGTGTGGCTGAGTAAACATGTTACTGTGCATTGTCCAGGTGTTTGCATTAATTTCCATCAACAGTTTCTTATTATTTTTTTTTAATTCAGTTCTTTATTTACATGTCTTCACAACAGCCCAAAGGCCAGTTATAAAGTAAGAACAAATATTATTATATTACATAAGTGCTTGGTTCTAAATACATGTATTTCATTATGAACTCGTTCGTTCTGTAATTGTATAATCAGCATTAATTCAGAGGGGTTCTGGGGCCTAAGAAGCCTTAGTTCAAATGGGTACTGGGTGCTCTTTCCCAGGGGGTACAGCGACCGGAGCATGAAACTAGCTGCTCACCTTTATTTGTTGAAGAATGGTGGGTCTGTAATTCTGCTCTCTCATACTTTTCATGACCCAATGCTGAATTGCTTAATTAATTCATCACAAGAACAAATTTACCTTAGTGAGAGTTAACATACGAAATTATGTCTCTAAATTAACAATTGTATATTATTCTCTCCTTGATGCTTGGAATTACATTCTGCTTGTTTACACCCAGTAGGAATTTTCTGAAAATTTTGATTTTTGATTTTTATTATTTATTTCAACTGAAAATGGGTTCTTACCCGGTGATAGTGGTACTTAGTAGGTATAAAATTTACATAAATCTTCATACTGATGAAGGATTTTCCTGCTTAAAAATGTGGGTTTATCTGTCGAAATCTCACAAATGGAAATTTAAATTTGAGGCGAGGATGTATTTAAAGTAACTCTGAGGTTAACAAAGCCTCGGTGTACTGAAGAAAGGAACACAGATTTGAACTTACTGTACAGTAATTTGATTTTGGCTTCAACTGCAAATTGCACTTTCTACATCTGGGTTTAGTAGTGTGGTGAGAACGAGCTGGAATTCGCAGCAAGCAGCTGCATGTATCCAATGGAAGCTGCGAGAAGCCAGCTAATCAAATTATTCTGAAGATGATGGACATAAGCAGAATATGACATGTATCAAACAATACGAATTTGGCGCACTTGGGGGGTAGCCATGATGTTGTGTGAAGAAGTTCTGTTTGGTTGGTGGTTTTGGAGTTAGAGGGGCATGAGGGGGGCAGAGGTCTTAGGGTCTTCGCCCCTCCTTTTCCACTTAGTCCATGTCGCCGTGCTGTCAATGTGGGGCAACCCACAGATTTGTTCTGGAAACACGCACCGCCCCTAGTGAGTAAAAAGAGCATGTAAACAAAGCACGTGATTGGTCCATAGCAGTTTGACATCACATACTCATTTGGAATATGATAAGTAAGAAAAATGAGTGTAATCCATTAAAAGAGACATACACACTGACAAAATTTTCCTGCAAGGAACTCCTGCCCTCTGGACAGGGAAAATTGTAACTTCGAAAGGATTATCTGGAGAGAGAGGGGCAATGTGGTGAAAGTGATACTTTTAATGTACTATTTTTAGGGGTTGTTTTGTTAATGAGTGGACGATTTTGTAAGTAAACTTATGTGCATGTCTGTACTGAAGGAATGAAGTAGCCCCTGCTTACCTGGCTGTACATGTTGTAGAGTATTTCGTGCTAAAGTCATTGTCTGCCATGTTGATGTGTGTGATTACCAACGCCTTAGCACAGCCACTGTGGAAAGAGCATTTAAAAAGACAGTTCCTTATTCTTCTCTGTAATGAGAGTCAATGAAAACAAAACAAAAATATATAATTACAGGTGAATACATTGGTTAGTTCCTAAGAAGTTTGAATCTCATCTTAAAGAGTTCAGTAGGGTTATCCATAACCACTTGTGCTGCATTTTGACACAGGAAAGATGCATTGGCCCTGTGTCACGCAGTGAAACAAAGTTTCAGATGTCAGTTACACAAATCCCTTGTTAGTGATATAAATGCGTTTTAAATTTTAAACATACAAAGGGCAAAAGGAACAAAACATGTTTATCTTCCAGTATGAGAGGAGTGGAGTATATTTAGGCCTATAGTTGGACATTATTTGTAACTAAAGTTGTGTCAATAATTTCACCGTGTCTAAAGGAACGTAAATTCCTCGTCATTCGTTTAATGGATTTAAGGTAACACTGCATATGAAGCATTAAAAGGCTGGTCACTGGCGTTCATCCAACACTTAATAGAAGGCTGACTAGCTATCTACATCTTAAAACTGAAAACTTATTTCTTGTAATTTCATGTTATAAATTGTTGGTGTAACAAATAATACGTCACGAGTCTCGTTACATGTAGCGTGTGTATTTATATGCTGGTATGAAATTCTGTGTCAGGAGCGTTGATTCAATTATAAACCTGGAAAAATGACGAACTGGGAAAACCACAGCCTATGACGATTTTGACACCATTAAGTCACTTTTATTATTCCCCCACTCCCAAACTTTTTTGCAGAGAGGCTTTATGACAGGGCAAGAGGTTGTTCACAGGCGTAAGAAAAAGCACAGATATCCCTCCAGGACATTGTCTAATGTGTTTATAATAGTTTATGCTGAGCTTCCCTCCAACTGCATATATCTCTCCCATAGTTGAATGCTTCAATGGAAGAGCAGCGTATGTTCATTTATTTATAGTCGACGGGATTCGCCGCGTCAGGTATCTTCAATAGGTAGCATAAAGCAGTAATCCGTATTATGACCAAGGGCTCATTTGTTCCCCGAGAATGAAGCTGCAGAGAGGAACATAGACTGAGGGGTTTCGAGAACAGGATGCTCAGGAGAATATCTGGACCGAAGAGAGATGAAGTGTTACGAGGTTTCGAGAAAACTACACTTCTACTTCTCACCGTGTATAATTAGAATGATCAAGTCAAGGAGGAGATGGGCAGGGCATATAGCAGGAATGAGTAAAGAGGAATGGGTATACGATACTTGTGGGAAAACCGAAAGGAAGGAGACCAGTAGGAAGACCAAGACGTAGGTGGGTGGATAATATTAAAATGGATCTTAGGGAGATAAGATAATGTGGTATGGACTGGATCGATCTAGCTCAGAATAGATACAGGTTGAGGGCTCTTGTGAACATGATGATGAACCTTCGGGTTCCATAAAAGTTTGGGACGTTCTTCAGTAGCTGCGTGACTAGCGGAGTTAGTTAAAAATGTAGCAGGTTACTAATGAGTTAGCACATGAAGTACCTCTGCTTAAGACATTTCTTCATGACAGTTCAATTATTTTGCGGACGAATGATATCACAGATTTTGAAGGTGATATACGTACTAAATAATTTCGTCAGCGTCCCAGTATACTGATGCGTGAATTCATTGACATTGAAATGAGACTGGTCTCCCGATGGTGGGGGTTGGGCATAAATTTGCACAAATTTTTGCGCTATAGAAACGGGAAAGCTTTGTGTGCAGAATTTTATAGTTACCACAATGATGGATATAAGGTGCTTCAGTTACAGTTAGCCACAAATACATAAACATTAACATATGTTTAACATATAGTTGTTACAATATTGCATTGCTGACCAGTAGTTCAATATTTAAGAAATTGTGGTCGAGAAACAAACAGTAAAACGGATTGTAAATGTAAATATAATAGTGCACGATAGAGCCATATTTAATATTTGAATTTGTCAATGAAAAATGACGGGACTTTTTAATGTATTCAACATGGTTTCAAATATTCAGCCAGTGTATAAAATGAAAATTTAAGGCACAGTAAATCGCTGTGGTCGCGTTGCAAGGGCCAAGAAGGCCCACCCCTTATACAAATGAAAATTTAGCTGCGTACATAATATTTATGAATGTATTAAAATGGTATCTGCACTCATACCGGAAGATTAAGGCCATATCAGTCCCTTCGTCTGATTTAACATAAATACAGAATATATTAATGTAACGTGAATATAATTCATAGTCTCATGGCCTACTTATTCAGTGCTTTGTTCACTTTCATTCTGATATAGTGCTTATGTGGCTTTGGTTTTAATTATGTCATATACCATTCTTGATTTCACAATCTTCTATCTGAAATGCTGTCTTGACCTTGAAATTTTGCCTGCTTGTTAGAGGAACAATGAGGTAAAAGAAGAGATCGACCTCGTAAGAGTGGGGCTTTGTAAAAACTTTAATTCGGCATGGGGTTTTTTTCTTTTGTCATTCGTGGCAAGGATATAAAAGTACAATTAGTAATTTTCTTTGTCCTGATACCACTTAGGGCATATTCTTACATGTTTCAGAAGTATGAAATTATTGAAATCAGAAACACTGTGTGTAACACAGAATATTATGTCCGAAAACTACACTATGTATTGTCACGTATATTAGTGACTGAAGACGGGTTTCGGATTGGTAATTGGATTTATTAACCATCTACAGGTCGTGATTCAATTAATTATTATACTATTGCTGATTCACACAATTTAAAATCACTTCGCACTGATCATCTCAGTCTGTTTCCGCTAGTCTTCATTATCTGTTTCCTGACAACGGGACTGTAACAGGGACTATAACAGGGACTATAAAGGTGTCACTAAATTACACACTCCCACTCCCAGTAGATTCACATCATCAGCAGAGATCAGCAGCTGATGTGTTCCATTTAATTTCAGTTCTACCTGGTTTTCCTGGACATGCATAATGGCATATTCTAAAGCAGAGTTGAAAAGCAATGGCGATAAAGCATCTCCTTGTTTTAGACCATTCTGGATAAGAAAATTATGACATAAATATTACCTCTGCGGGCTTTACTATAGGCTTCGTTTAAACACAATATCATCAGTTTCATGGGCACCCCAAACTCCTCCTCCTCCTCCTAACTGCTCAATTAGTTTATGTTATCAAGACGTTCATTTGCAACAGGATACGTAATGTACAACAGATATTTGATTTTCTCCGCATGCTACTCTTATTCTTCATTGCTGTCTGCTACGGTCGTCTTTAATACTTTTAGGGATTTAGAACCACAAAATGCTGTTCGTATAAGAAAATTTATCTACTTCATGTGCAACTGTAAATTAGTATATATTATGAGCGGTTTATTTCTTTTATAATTTCTGTAAGCAGATTTTATGTGTATGTTTTGAGCTGGTCCTTAAGAGTGTTGCATCGGCAATGCTGTACAATCCTGCAGAGACTAGTAACATTCAACAAAATAATACAAAAGCACAGCAAAATGCAGAAAATGTTACAAACTCTGACAATATTTGACTTTCTCAGTATGTTACGCAGTGTGCACGTTCAACCTTATGAAACGACATTTGACCAAATACTTTCAATTGTAATTTCCATATGATGTTTTAACAGTAAGGGGGAAAATGTGTGTTAACTACATTTGTAGTACAGGGTCTTTCTTAAAAAAATTATAGTTGTTCGGCCCGTTAAGTAATTGCACTGTTTTATGGGCCCCTAAGTTTCATACCGTGTTCACAGATGTCACTACTTGACCCTGTTCTGAAACCAGACTCCCCTTCGGGTTTCCTCTTAGAATAGAACAGAACGTACAATTCATTTACACAGTTGTGCAACACTGTACACCGTTTAACACCTGGTTACTACGATGTGTAATTTTTTCACATTTCTTTTGTTATCTGTGATTCACCATTTTTCCCATCTTATTTTCCCATTTGTGCTTCACTCTATTTAAGCATCTTCATAGAGCCCTTATGTGGATTCCCTTTATGCAATTTATTACCTTTCCACCTTTCCACCTAAACACAGGGAGTACTCGATATTTTGTCACCGTTTCGTTTTTTTCATTAATAAGTTCATTTTACTTGTACGTCAAGTTGTCCCCATACTTAACTAAATAAGCACTAGGTCATAAAGACCTATGGTAGAGTGGATGTATAGACCCACTTATTCTTCAACTAGCCTCTAGTTGAAGCTGAGTGGTCACCTTCATATCCCGGCCGCTCTATCGCAAGGGAAAGACCGCATGGTACCCATTGCATAGGATGCTGGGTGGGGCCCAGAACAGGTCTGGACGGTATGGAGACAATAAAAATTTCTCCCCTACCGGGACTCGAACTCCGATCCCTCGGCCTTACAGCTCTTATATGTACCTGTGTTATTTCAGTCTAGAAATTAAATCTCCATGGATATATAAGTTTTGAGGTTTTCACGGCGATGACAACGAAGAAAGTTGTCTTCTGGGTTTAGGCACCGTGTATTCTTCGTTTTGGCCGACGTTTCGGAGGAACGTAGCGCCTCCATCTTCAGAGCAGTTGAATAGCTGCGGAGAGCAGTAGCTGTAGCAGTAACCACTGCTCTCCACAGCTATTCAACTGCTCTGAAGATGGAGGCGCTACGTTCCTCCGAAACGTCGGCCAAAACGAAGAATACACGGTGCCTAAACCCAGAAGACAACTTTCTCCATGGATATAGTTTGGGAATGTGTGCTTTGAATGTTCGAGAAATTTTACGGAAACAACAGTTTATTTGTTACGGTGCCCAGATATAACTAAATGCCCTGATACTAACACTTCATTTGTATTAGGCCAAGTTTTACACAAGGATTCTCCCCTCTGCTTTGTCTCTGGGCAATGTAACAGGGTGTATTTAACGTGCTCTTTCATTAAACACGCAGGACAATTTTCTTTGTCTAGTATTCCTCTTAATTTTTGTAGTTATTTTAATTCCTGCTGTCATCCATTTTGTACCACTTCTTTCATTTTTAGTATACCATTCGGCGCATTCTTCCTTATCCCGTATTTGTTCTGTATCTTAATGGAATCCCAGAATTTTTTTTTTGCATGTAATGAATTATTTGTGCATGCAGGTCTCGTTCCCTATGCGTGCTACATGCTTCACACTTCAGATGCTTCTTGCTTTGATCTTTTAGTAATAACGTTATGCAGATGACACATGAAGATTCTCGTTATCGAAATTTCTCCATTCTCTCTCTTTTAAATTCGCTTAGTGGGAGGTGGAGTCCAACTGGGTCCACTCGGCACGGCGGCCACTGATTGGTCTATTGTAGCCTGCCCCGGGTGATTATGATGATGGAGAATTTGGTGGAATGAAGATTGATAGGGGAATTCGAAGTACTCGGAGAAAACCCGCCCCAGCGCCACTTAATCCACCACAAATCCCACTTTACCAGATCCGGGATCGAACCCGGACCTCCGCCGTGGGAAGCCAGCGACCAACCGCTTGAGCTATAGCTCGTCCCTTCTTTCTGTTTTCCTCTTACCTCGGGTGCAGGTAATTTCAATTTACATGTATTACTTCCCGAAGAGATGGTTTTATGTCTTTTACGCCTGATTAATACAACACAAGATACGCTTCTATGGGCAAAATTCAGGTTGTGGATAAGTCAGGGTGAGCTTTTGGCTCTTAAAACTCCTTTCACAGTTCAATACTTAGTTGTCTCGACATCTGTGAGATTGATGTTTCCGTTTAATTAGTTAAATAGTATGAAATTTAATTACAGTTATTGATCACAATATTTCCTTCTTGCTGAAATCTCGGTCAACATTGGATTTCTATAAGAGCCACGTATTATATTCAAAACTTCTAACAATACAAAACCATATTTTATAGGATGTTTTATTTCCTCGATGACAATGTTAGTAAGAGGGTGTGTGTTTATCAGCTATCTGAGTTCTTCCTATACCTCCCCTTCCATTTTGTGCAACCCCTTAACCCTTGTGCAGCATTGGCTTCTACCCACGAACTTAACCCATGCAGCTGAAGGTTTTATGGCCAATATTTCTCCCAGCGACTGCCATCATCCATATATAGCCATTTGTGTTCTTTTCTGTTCCTCCAAAACCGAAAATATAGCTCCTGTGGTAGTAACTCCTCGGCAACGGTGGCTTTCTCTCTTATTCTCTTTTGTAGAAATTTCGTGGTTGGTTACAGCTCCTGTATACATTCATTTGTTCATTGGGTTTAAAGTCTTAAACCCTTTTCACCTCGTACACAAACGTCGTAGTGACTAAAGTGAAGGTGTCAGTGACGCCGACTGTGACTGAGGAGATCCCAGTGTTAAAACAAGTAAGATTTTGGTATATATACGTGTACATACAGTGTGTCCGGATGAAAGGTATTCGAAATAAAATCATTATATCTCAGAAAAAGTTTATTATACATATTAATGGGTTACACCATTACAAAGGGAAATTATCAAAGTTTTTTTCTGCATATATAACTTTCTCATTAAATTTAAATGTGGGCTCCCTTGGTGGCACGTTAAATATCCAGGCTTGAGGCATGTTTGATGTTACCGTAGCCACAGCGTCCTTTATGCGGGCTTTCAGGTGATGAAGGTCGTTGATCTTAACCTGGTACAAAATGTTTTTCTCATAACCCCAAATAAAAAATCCACTGGGGTTAAATCTGGTGACCTAGGAGGCAAAGTGATTCATCCACCTCTGCGAATTCATATTCCAGCCATCTCTCTGTCCAGGTGATTCCTAACATGGCGGCGTATGCCTGTAAGCCGAGTATGGAAAAGAAACTTTCAGAGTTTTCCTTTTTCGATGACATTAACCGGTTACGTGTATGACAATCGGTTTCCGAGATGTAAATTTTTTATGTTGGATAACTTTCATCCCGACATTCTTTATTTATACACGTACACATGCATATAGACCTGAATGAAGGGCTCTTAACTTGCTTGAAATCTTAGATTAACGCCGTATATTATTTTTCCAGTAATTACACAGCTGCAGTCCCTCATTTGTAAGATCCTGAGTTTTATGTCCGATCTCTCCTCTACCACAGTACTGTCATTCATGGAGCTGAGCCCTTCTGGAGAAGCCGCCAGTTGTTCAGCAACTCAAGAACTTCCCAGCATTTTATGGAACCCGAAGGTTCATTAAAGTGTTCAAAAGATCCCTCCACTGTTCCCTGTCCTGAGCCAGATAAATCCAATCCATACCATCCCGTTCCATCTCTCTAAGATCCATTTTAATATTGTCCACCCATCTACGCTTTGGTCTTCCCAGTGGTGTCTTTCCATCTTTCTATCCCACCAATATCCTATATGCATTCCTCTTCTCTCCCACTCGTGCTACATGCCCTGCCTATCTCATCCTCCTTGACTTGATCATTTTAAATATACTTGGAGAAAGTACTAGTTATGAAGCTCTTCGTTCCCACACATTACTATAGAAACTTAAAATAACTTACTGCTCTTATGGACCGTCGCATGGCCCTGAGATGCTTTTCTAAATTAGTGGTGCGAGTGTGCAACTCTGCTGAATTAACAAAAGAGGGACGTTCTGAATGATTCGTTGTCATGTTGGGTTATCGGAATTCCATAAGCGATTTAAAAAACGTGGAACGCTGTATACTGTCTACTTACGTTATAATTTATAGGGCATTCATACTCGTTTGTATGAGTTTATAATTATGTAAATATGGCCTAAATAGCAAGGACTTGTTCCCCGGAAAATACTGGGAATTTTTATGTTCATCACGTCCAGTATCCCCTGGGGGCTTCTTCCTCGGACGAATGTTGTGTATGAAGCGTGAAGCTGACCACTCACCTCACCGTAGTGCCATATAATAATAATAATAATAATAATAATAATAATAATAATAATAATAATAATAATAATAAATCAACTTAATCCATATGTACTTATCGGCTAACTAAACAGTTGAAAGACCAATTATAATGTGAGTACGATAGAAGAAAAGAGAACAAACGCAATAATAGTGGAATTTCACATTTGAATAATAATATTATTAATAATAATTTAATTTATCATTAAAATGTGAAAAAAGTAAAATATATACATTTACACGAAATACACAATTAGCATTTGATAATTAATAAGTATAAAATATTGCAGAAAGAGTTATAAATATGGCAAACATATAATAATAAAAGTAACAAATATAATAAGCAGTTTAGGTCATTCCGCGTTCTTGCACTATAGATATGAATAGTCCGAAAGGAGGTGATCGTGGTGATGATGATGATGATGATATTTCGGCAATTGAAATCTACTTTTGCTCGAAGGGTCTATTTGTTTCACTGGATTCCGTTTACAGCTCTATTACATACAGGTCTAACCACAATGTAGTCCTGTAGACAACTGAAAGAGCAACGTAACTCAATACAGTTCCGTCCATCTTGAGAAGCCCACCAAGTTCACCATTTCTATGGAATCCAAAGATCCAGTACCGTGTTCACAAAAGCAAGTCATTGGTTTATTTCTGAGCCTTATGAGTCCAGTTTACACCATCATTCTTTATATCTTTAATTCCATTGTAATATTATCCTCACATCTACGTCTTGGATCTCGCTGGTGACATTTCCTCTTCAGGACTAAAATCTTGTATGCGCTGTCGCTACACTTTTCTCTAATTATTACATTTATATTTCATTTCAATGTCCGCTGTTTGATCATTCTAATTATATTTGGCGACGTATAAAAATAATGACTCATTTTGCAATTTTCCCAATTCCTCCTGTTATTTTTTATCTCTGTAGTGCAAATATTCTTCTCAGCTCCCAGTTCTCAGAGACCTTCAATTTACTCGTATGTTCTTCCATTTAAGGTAAACGTCCAACTCAGCACATTGCTAGAATAAAGCGGACTCCATGCCCACACTCAACACGTGGTGTTTACCACGGTCAGCTCGTTTTTGTTGCTGTTCTTTTAATTGTGTTTGTTGTACTTAAGGTTACAAGTACATTCTTATATTTGTTAAAGCGATCCAGCTTCTGAAGCTGTTTGAAGTACATTTCTGACAGTTATTCGTTTACTTGGAAATAATGTAAAGGAGCATTCGAGCCTTGTTTTCTTAGCGGCGTGATTATGCTGCTTGTTGTTTCGTTAACTCAGTCTACAAACTACAAAATTTGTAATAAGTGGCGCAGCTTCGTTAAAGTGTAAGAAAACAATACAAATTGTTAGTAATTTTATTTAGAATGAAATACATTGAAAATAAATGGCATAGATCTTACACTATCATCAGTTAGCTTAAAGAAAAGCTGCAAATCAATGTTGGTGCGCTTCACTGGTTTGATTCTACTTCTGCCTGGTTGCCTTTCATCTCTCTCGTATCTGTAACTCTCAGTTCCCCCTCACCCCTCTTACTCCATAAGTCATACCTATAATTCATCATAAATTCTAAAATCTAAACTCAATCCAATACCACTATGTTCCATCTTATTCCTCACCTATCTACTTGCAACTATATTAAACATACAAAAAGTATAATATATTTTCTTCTCTGTTTCTGTCTCCGTTACCTTCTCTATATCTCTCTCTTGCTTCACTTCCTGAATCTATCATGCATGGAATTCATTTCCCTGACGTCACAAAATTCAATATGACGGGTTGAAAATCAATATCTAACCAGAGCGTGGTACAGTGAGAAAGCCCACTGTCCGTAACACGCATCTCAGCTCACGAGCCTCTCGCTGGGCGATAGGATCACCTCAAACGTGAGGTAATACGGAGTGTCCTTAAAAGGACTCATAAATAACTTTGATTTTGTACATGAGAGACAGATTCGTTTCTGCAGGTTGATGTAATGGTGAGAATCTGGAGTTGTATTCAAGAGTTTCTCGGTTCGATTCCCGGCCAGGTTATCGGCTATGATGACTGAGTTTTTTCATGGTTTTACTTAGTTCGTCCATGGAATTTCCGGTATACAGTCATCCCCCCCCCATTAATCGACGTTAATTGGTTCAATGAAGCGTCGATTAGTGATTAATCGGCTAACAAACTGAATTTTAGCATTTGCTTTGCTTATAATTGTATGGCCTATAATTTTTTTCAAAAGTTACAAAATGTGATGAAAACAGTGAGTATTGATAAGATTTCACTCCCATATAACGACCAGTGAGAATGAGGTTGTATGCATGGTCACTGCGCGTATATTGACCGGATGTACGACTGTATATAGGTATCTCGATATGTGGGAGTGTCGATGGATCGAATCGTCTATTAGCAGGGAATAACCGTAGTACACTGATAAGGTCACGACCCCTTCCTTTTAAATCCTCCACAATTCATTTGTCAGTCATCGTACCATTCGATATTATTTATTCTAGATATCGACTTCGTCGTAAAGTAAAACAACCACAAATTCTCGTCAAGACTAATAATGTTATAACGAATTGTTATAAACAAGTCTGTGTTTCGAGTGAGCCTCCAGGAAATATAACATATGAATGAAAACACTCATACTCTGAAGCCTAATATTCTTGCTTCACATCCTTGAAGTCGATCAAGTTGTTTTGTTGAGCTCAGTGTACTACCTTCACACGACAAAATGCAATTAACTATGTCAAACCAAAAAGAAAATGAAGTTATACACATGGAAACTCCTTGGGATTAGAGCAGTGCGGAGGAAGTTGCATCATGAGGAGCTTCACTTCTAATTACCAGACTTATCTAAGCGTTCAAATCAAGGACGATCATATTGACGTACGTTAGCACCCACGGGAGAAAACAGAGTTCTTGGTAGACAGGAAAGGGATTGGCATTACAGCCCACCATAATCCTTGGCCTTCTTATGGAGCCCCAGTTTTTCTTCACCTTGGGCACCAGGCAGAGGTCAGTTGTTAAGGTCTCGCCCGGCGTCTCCTACGTCCAGGATAACCGACCTCGACCTCCTATACACTGGCTACTAGGGGCTTTCCCCCTGGGTTAAAACGGCAGGAATGTGAAGCTGAACACCTCAATCTAGTGCCGAAGTTTAGAATGGCGGAGCTATACCTCCAGTACTCCATAAGTCTTCATGTTGTGGTTCAAGAATAACTTTATTTGTTTATTTATTTATTTATTTATTTATTGTACTTTGGATAGGACGTCTAGGCGTGGTGGCAAAGAGAAAAATCTCCCCCACCGGAAATGGAACCCCGATTCAATAGTTGTCCAGTGCATAGCCTAGTTACTATAATGATGTAGCTGGTAGGGCTGAAGAGTGTGTAGACATCTGGGCTGCAAAACTGTACTCGGGAAAGCTGTAGATGTATCACTTGAAAGGAGCAGCAGTGGATGGAAGAACACATGGACGTTGTCAAGACTGACATTCTCTTATCTAATACATATATAACAATTCAGTCCATGCCCTGCAGGAAACAAGTTACGTCTCCGTAACAAGGATCAAAAGTGCAGTTCCGTTTTGGGATATAATTTCTGTTATGTAAGAACAAAAGAAATACATAAATGCATTCTGTGGGCTGAAAGTAGAGTTCTAGTAGTTAAAGCAGGAGGTACATCTACTGTCCGTTGAGCTTTAAAGGGATAAAATATATCTTAACTAAATAGTGTGCTAATGTGGACTGGATTAAACTGGCTTAGAATAAGGTCCACTGATGGAATCTTAGGAACATGGCAGTGCGTCTTCGTAGCCCATATTGACTACGTTAGCGACGTCAGTGTCCTAGAAAGAACTCTCGTCCGTTGAATTATGTAAGGTGTAACAAACGCAAGAAAAATAAAGGAGGATAAGAGCGAAGGATAAGTTTAGTTCTGTCACAGGAGGCTTTGAATCAGTTCACATGAATACATTCGGCAGACCTTTATAACAATTATTCTTTCCTTTGTCATTATAAGAGTAAAGAAAATAAAGTAAACGTATCCCTGTAACAGGCCGTGGAGGACTATAAGGTTGTGAGACGTTGAGGTTCCCACATTTTCTAAACAATCTGCTCATAGATGGCGGCAAGGTTGTCAGCCCTACGCGCTGACCGCCCTTTACCCCCAAGAATATTCCAAGAATATTCCTGGTACTCATTTCTGTTGGAGGCTGAATCGACCTCAGGACCATTCGCTTAGTGGGGAGTGGAGTCCAACTGGGACCACTCGGCACGGCGGCCACTGATTCGTCTATTGTAGCCTGCCCTGGGTGATTATGATGGAGAGTTTGGTGGAATGAAGATCGGCAAGGGAAACCGAAGTACTCGGAGAAAACCAGCCTCCAGCGCCACTTTGTCCACCAAAAATCCCACTTGACCAGACCCGAGCTGGAACCCGGGCCGCCGCAGTGGGAAGCCGGACACTAACCGCTTGAGGTATGGCGCGGCCATAGTGCGGCTGGAAGGATTAGGTAAATTGAAAGAAAGAAAATCAGTGACCTCATCGGGACATGACCCCGCGACCTTCCGGCTTGTAGCATAATGCCTCAACCAACTACGCTACCGCATGCCCCTTTCTTTATCGTTACGCTATAAATAAATTATTTTCTGTGTAATTTGGAAGCTTTCTCTTCTTTGATGTCTACGGTCTTCCACGTTGTAATTCTATGTAGTTCAGAGACAGTCCAACGTTTGGGAGAAACACATCGCTTCCATCTTCAGGATCGAAGATTGATGGCGGAGATGGTGGTAGTGGTAGTAATAGTAGTAGTGGTGGTGGTGGTGGTAGTAGTAGTAGTAGTAGTGGTAGTAGTAATGGTGATAACTAATAAATCTAAAACTAATACTAAGAAAATCCGGAGCTTAAACATTTGAAATACTAAAGATCGCTGTAGGAAGTGATTAGGATTTCAGTGGGAAATGAGTAAGTGAACAAATGATTAAAATCATTCTGAGCAGGTTGCTATAGCGGTAATGTCATAGACTTGTATTCGAGAGGTGACTCGCTGCGAATCCCGGTTGGTACACCGGCTATTCTGACTGAAGATGTTCTAATTTTAGTTAGCCATAAGAATTTGTTGACCCATAAGGTAGATCATGCACGACTTAAGTTTGGTTATTTTAATAATTTCAAATTTTCAGTGTTTTTTTTAATTCGCCTAGTTGGGGTGGAGTCCAGTTGGGTCCACTCGGCACGGCGACCACTGATAGGCCTATTGTACTTTGCCCGGGTGATTATGATAATGGAGAATTTGGTGGAATGAAAATTGGCAGGGGAAACCGATGTGCTCGCAGAAAATCTACCCCAGCGCCATTTTGTCCACCACAAATCCCAATTGACCAGACCCGGGTTTGAACCTGGACCCCGCGGTGGGAAGCCAGCGACTAACCGCTTGAGCTATGGCGCGGCCCAGTTTCAGTGTTAGAATTAGACAGGAACACATGCTTAATAGTGCCCATCAGGAGCGCATCAGATGGAGGTGCGTCATGGCAGTCACGGTATCCAAACCCGGATTATGAAAGATTTTCATTTCTCTACATTTCCAGTGTCATCTGTCTTACCAGTTACTCCACTGATCAGCCCTTAACAAAATTACCGTGCATATTAAATACTTCAGAAATTTCGATATAATTAAGATAGGTAATTGCCTTCAGCACGCGCAATAATATCCGAGATATTTTGTGTTCTGTTTCAGTCCCGGTTATACAGAGCTTGGATTACTTTATCATTCTGTGTGCGCAGATAAATGTTAATAAACTACTCAAATAATATATTTTATGCTCTGAAGCAAGCAGTCTTCTGGGATATAGTGCCGTATAGATATAGTGTTAACCGACGTTTCGGAGGACCGTATCGCCTCCATCTTCAGGGTAGAGGAAAGAAGAAATCCGCAAGCAGATTCGCTCGCGGATTTCTTCTTTCCTCTACCCTGAAGATGGAGGCGATACGGTCCTCCGAAACGTCGGTTAACACTATCTACACGGCCCCACATCCCAGAAGACTGCTTGCTTCATAGCCATCGCCGTGAAAGCCTAAAATCTTACAATTTATGCTCTAATTACATTAACAACGGAAATAAATTAATAATTTGTAATGGAGTTATTTAAGTTTTGCTGACTGAGCAATGAAATTATCAGAACCTTTAAATTCTCCACGTCAAATTGAAAGTTTTCAGGGAGCTAGAATATTTCACTTCTGCATCGCCCGGCTCTCAGCTTGATACTGATGATGGATTTATGTACTTCTTCAACTGAAAGCATGGGATGATCCGTACCGCCCCTCTGGCGGTGGAGTAGGGAGTTACACACAGAGTTCGAGCAATTTTTTATGGGGTGCGAAGTAGAGTTAGAGGGGAGGATACAGATTGTGGAGTGGGTACGTTGAGGAGCAGCAGGACGAGGGGAAGTACCATATAACCCCTAGGCGAGAGACTAACGGAAAAAGTTGATATTGTGCAGTACATCAGACACTGCTGCCATCTCGGTAGGAATATCTGGAATAGAATTCTTTTCTCAATTACAGTTGATTTGACAAACTAATAATTTCTATTTTTATATTTTAATTATCTGAAAAAAAATTGGTTCCATATGAAAATACAATACAATTTTCAGCAAGTTATAGCCGAATAAGGTTCCTGGATATTGGTTATTGTAAATCAGTGTATATTATAATTGTAATGCTTTTCCTTTATACGACCATTATTTCTGCCAAGAAACATCTCCCTCTGACATCTGTCGCTTTGCAAATAAACCCAGGGCTTCAGCAACTTGAAAAGGAAAGCTATGTTAACGATATTCAAGAATGAAATCCCTTATTCTTCAACCACGTTTCATCGGCTTTAGTCGAACATATACAGAATTAATTCAATATGAGCGTATTTTTCTGTATTGTAGTTGTCTATTATGTTACAAAAATCTTAATTTCATTGATCAGAAATATTAAGCCTAACTTCCTGGTATTAAAATACCTGTATTTGTAACGGTCATGGGTTGTAATCCTAATACTAGTAAATATTGTACAATTGACCACTTATTGACTTTCAAAATGTACCTCAGTTATTTCGAAGGTCTAGAAAACTTTGTTTAAATTTTTATCGGCAATTTTCAACCCCTCTATAAGAATTCGAAGCTTGGAGAAAAGAGCGACTCCTTCTTCCACGACACCCCTCTGATACAACGTCCGTGAGCACTGTATTTTATTATTTGGAGCTGTAAGCTTTTTACCATAATAGTTAAAATGATTGGACGCATAAACCATCTGTTCATAGCAGACCCACTCCACGAGATAAATTCAAAGATTAAAAAAATATAAATTTAAATTATAGCTGATTCACGTGACTACATCGTTTCAACCATAAGTTATCTGCAGTTAGAAGAGTATTGTCTTTTGAACGTGATGCCTTGTAGTCCAGTAGAAGTTTCCCAACGTTTCGGAGAAATATAGTATTTCTATCTCCAGAGTCGGTGCAAGAAACAAGAAGCAGGTGATAAGCTTGTTTTTTGCTGACTACTTCCCTAACTTACTCTTTGACCCTGAAGATGGAGGCAGTATGTTCCTCAGAATAACTTATACCAGACTTCACGGCTTGAAATCATGTCCTTCCTAGTCACTGCTGACAGGATCTCAGATCCAGCTTATATTATCTTTCATCCCTTAAAGTTTTACATGTGTCGAATTAGATATCAAACCCGAAAAGAAGGACGAACTAAACCCGTCAGTAATACCATGCCAAAGGGCGTTAGTACACAGCTGTTACATATAGTATAAATCTTTAAATAATGGTTTACACTTCGTAACTCCCCTGACTGAAGTGCCTTGATATGAATTCAGTGTGACTCAACGCTGTGATTGGTAAAGTACAAATGCAGCACTCCCAACAATTGTTCTTAAATAATTCTAACAAAGGCGAAGCGGAAGAGCCTTAGGGTGCGTGGTTCAATGGATGTATTTCCCAGCTGATTTCTCTGATAGCACAAACGTATATTAAAGCTCCCCCCCCCCTTTTTCTCGTCCAATAGTGTACCACTTCAGTTTCGGAACAAGGTCTCAGTTCTAACAGTAATTAAGGATGGGCGGTGACCTCTAGTGAACTCTTTACTTAGCCTTCTAATCTGTCAGGGTCGGTGCTATTACAACTGCCTTCATGTATCTGTATGCCTACACATTTAGGTGGGACAGACGTCTGTTTCAAGAACCTCAACAGCTACGTACAAAAATGAATGTATTTTATTGCTATTTTGAAGCTCTACCTTGATTCAAGTTGTCTGGGAAGAAAGTAACGGACCATTGTGAATACAACCCACTGTAGCGCATGCGTGATAAACCTGACTCATGGAAGCTCATATCAATTACTGAAAAAGAAAGGATTCAGTTGGGCCCCTTATTCTTCCTTTCGAAACATTAAAGTACAGAAGACTTCCGATTATCTAGAGTGAGTGGGAAATGATATTTTCCCCAGATAGTAAAAGAAGTATTATAATTAACTTGTGAATTGTGTCCGCGCCATACTCAAGCGGTTAGTCGCTGACTTCCCATCGCGGAGGCCCGGGTCTGGTCAAGTGGGATTTGTGGTGGACAAAGTGGCATGGGGGCAGGTTTTCTCAGAGTACTTCGGTTTTTCCTACCAATCTTTATTCCACAAAATTATCCATCATCATAATCACCCAGGGCAGATACAATAGGCCAATGTGTGGCCGACGTGCCGAGTGAACCCAGTTGGATTTCACTTCCACCCAATGCGAATTACAAACAAAAATATGAATTGGGATTTATAAAGCGACCCGTGCAATTATTCGTAAATAAGTGCATTTTGCTCTAACGCAATTGGCTGAAACATGATTGTGGTTTCTCAGAAGTTCGTGTCCCGTTTCTAATCATTGAACAAAAAAAAACAAATAAGGAAATAGTACATGAGTTTCCAAATACATATTGAAACGTGAAATAAAGCTCCCTTCCTTATGTGTTCGTTAATTTTGAAAAAGCAATTACAGTGAAGTTTGTCTATTGACATTGGACACATCAGTTAGTTTTCTAAGCATAGCCCTCGGATAATCCATAGCCCAGTTAATCGGGAGCCTGCTGCATATTCACATGACGTATTAATTCTCTCTAGTTCGGTTCCTGCATCTGAAATCTTACTTCATAACCTGACTTAAAACAGAAAATACTGTATAATGGAAAATAATGTTGGTAACAGTGATACCACATTATTAGAAACTTTTAGGATTAAATGATATATACTGTTAATCTCCTTAAATGTTGCTTGTCCTAATTGCTTGAGAGGCCTGTAACAAATTCATACTTCAGTTATAAACATATTTCTTTGATATGACAGTCGCAAGCTGATAGTTAAGCATGACTTTTTTGATTCGCATAGTGGGGGGTGGAGTCCAGTTTGGTCCTCTCGGCACGTCGCCCCCTGATTGGCGTATTGTATCTTGCCCGGGTGATTATGATGATGGAGAGTTTGGTGGAATGAAGATCGGCAAGGGAAACCGAAGTACTCGGAGAAAACCTGCCCCAGCGCCACTTTGTCCACCAAAAATTCCACTTGACCAGACCCGAGCTCGAACCCGGGCCGCCGCGGTGGGAAGCCAGCGACTAACCGCTTGAGCTATGGCGCGGCCTAAGCATGACTTAATTCCATGACTTTTGTAATGACTATGATAGGATACTTATCAATATCATATTGTGTGCTATAATATTGATATAATTTAAAATAAGGTCTTTTTTTCTCATACTATTCACATATGCCAAAGTTCATATTACGAATTTCGCTCTTACGTTTCTGTCGAAAGTCCATTGCCGATTTCACTGGACACTTGCGTATGTAGCCTTGTCACGTTATAAGGCTGAGAGTAGAATAATCAGAAAGTTTTACATGTCAAGGAAACCTCAGTAATATCAGTTATTCTTCACGGGCTCCAGCCCACAGACTTTTAAAGATGCCATACATATATTTTCAACTATTCACTTATATTTGTATATATTACCTTATCTTTGTTAAAAAAAATCAATTCCAATGTTTTCAGTGGCAGTCTAAAGAAATTTGTGATATCTTAAGTGCACTTCCTGTTAGGAAGTGATTTTTAAAACTTTCGGAAAGTACTGTATGTTAAGTATTCATGCATTTGTACCCCTTAGATACAAGAACCAAACCCGCTAGCCTATTCTAATCAGAAGGTTCAATAATTTTATATTAACGGTTTCCTTTGGACATGATTCTGTGTCAGTGCCATCTATCTCCCATTCTCACAACCTGTTTCTCTAAAATCCGTGTAAATGTCATAAAGGCTTACTCCCATCGTTTTTTGGACTTCTGGTTGTACTTTTTCCACTGTGTTTTCCCACAACATTTCAATATTCTCTTTTGTCGACCTCGTATGAAATGCATGTCCAGCGTACCTCGGATTCCTGACTTATTTTCCTTCACAGGTGACGTGTATGCATGGTAAAGTCCCTTGACTTATGTACCCAGTATTCTGCAGTCTTCAAAACTTCTGTGTAAAGTTGATATATTTCCCTGATATAAGCCACCACAGTTGGGTGTCAACTCCGCAGAAATATTTACCTAAAAGTCCTTAATATTACTTTATAGCGGCCTGTCCATTTAAATTATAAAATTTAATTTCATGTGTGATCTAGCGGTCAGAGTTCCTGGTTACAGATTCAGAGGTCCCGGGTTCGATTCCCGGCACCACCAGATTTTCTGAGGTGTAGTATGTCTGGAATGGCGTCCACTCAGCCTCGTGAGGATAATTGAGGAGCTACTTGAATGGAAAGTAGCGGCTCTGGTCTAGAAAACCGAGATGAACGGCCGTGGGGATCCGTTGCGCTGACCACGTGACACCCTCTATCAGCAAAATTGGCACTAATTTCACGGACAAGCGACGGTCGCTCTGTTGGTGTAGTTCGCTTGCGGACTACAGGCCACGGAGTTTCTTATTTGCACTCTACATTTGTTGTGACTGAAAAGCGGTTCAGCTCAGAAACATTCCTTCTAAATAAGCAAGTAGAGACGGTCTGCTTTCACATTGTAGCTCCGTGAATAATATGTTTGATACTGCCATCAGCAGGTAGAGTGTTCCAATGGAGTCAACTGTAATCCACATGCCAATAGTATGGACATACCCATCTCACCGCCAGTTTATGGAGTTCTAAGCAAACAGCAGTCTATTGGATACACGTGGCAACACTGTGGGATAGCCCCTGGGTTGGACAACTGCAACAGACCATCTCTCTCCATACATGTAAGTGTTGCTAAGCAATTTCGTTTTATTCTTTCTTGCCTTCCTATTTACTTAGCTGTAATGTTTCAACAGTGACATGCTCATGTCTTAATTTACACTTTTCGACTTGAAAATTTAGACACATTATTGATCCCATTGCCTCGCGTTTACCGTAGTGGAAGATTTTATATTACGTGTGGGGTAATTGGCTCGAATTACGTTTTTGACTTGTATGTTTGTATTTTTGACCACTGCCTGTACTTGTGCTCATCATTACAGTAGCTCTCTCCCAGTCGAGGTATTCTGCTATGCACAAGCACCCCCTGCAGATAAACCATAGAGGGCTATTATCTAAGAAGTCAGAGAAATCAGGCAGAAAACCGAGGGGAAAAATTGTATTTTGTTGACTTGTCAATCTAAGGGCATTCTGATATCGCGCTTACGAAACATTTACCCTGTTCTTATCACTTCGATTGATACTTAACGTAACTCAAATTTCATATTAATTGTTTATTTTTAATGATCATGTTCTCCATGCCATATCAGTAATATTCAAATTTGTTGAAATAATTCTAATATAATTTATTACGCTACTATCGATTCATCATATAATTCGCAATCTACGATGTAACTCGTTAAACAGGACTTAAAATTGTTGGCTTTGATAGTAGCCACAAAGAAAACATAAATATAAAACTCAAACTAGAAAAATTGTGGGATCTGGAGTTAAGTGCTGTATTGGTTGTTGCAGATCTGAAAGTTTCACATACTGACGTCATTCTTGTGCGCGTCTGTTCCCACAGGACAAAATGGCGATAACTTACAGGAATGAAATTTCTGGAACACAAGAGTTTTGTTCCTGTACTGCTCTCATATATAATATGAACTTCTCATTCTGGAGTGGTCAAAGTGTTATCATCTCCATCTGCACCTGTTCGTGGCTACTATAATTATAAGGATCCACTTATAGATTTTCGCTTAATACGAATATTGTGCGTGAAAAAGTTACGGGTCTGCTAATGGACTGCTAATTATTTTAACCTTACATGTCTGGCAGTAATTCTGTGGTGAAGGATGCCATATAAAGCAGCAGAAGATTGTTACAGATAGTATGTATTTTATTCCTGTCAACACAGCATTATTGCAGCAAGTAATGTTGCTATATAGGACATGTTTCGGCACATGTGTGCCATCTTCGGGTCCTTTTTTTTAGTTATAGTTTCATTACCAGATTCTTAGAGTAAGTCCTTCTATGTAAGTAAAAACCGAAACGAAAGATAGCACGTGCCGAAAATTTCAACAGAGACAGCAGAGTACCAGCTGCAAATATTGTTATGTCGACAGGAATAAAATAAATATCACTTAAATTGATTTACACAGCAGGATTCAACAACATAAGAGCAAAACACTGCGTTTAGTGTACGCCTCCATTTTATCATTTTTATGGCACTGACTTCAGTATCTTGAGAAATTAAAAGACAAATCAGTATTTGATACCTTATATTTACAAGCTTAACAGCTTACAAGCTCATGAAAAATTGTGAACACACTTTTGTATGTAGTTTTAAATCGTGTAAACCACCTCGAATTTGGTGTTCAGTAGTTGTGTTTTACTTTCTGCTGTAAAACACTGAATCCCTCCTAGCATTTCGTCACTTCTACAGCTGTAAGATGAATTCACATTAAGGCACGTGTGCATGTATTTAACTGGATACGACCTTCATTTATAAATTTACCTCGGGCGTGAATCATTGCCTTAGGAAATACGAAGATGTGCTTGGACCTGCTCCCATTTCGTTCCCCAGAGAACATGATTTGTTGGAAACAAGTTCACCCGATTTGTTACTTTCGCTGTAGGATTCTTCTTTTTATTCTTGACCCGTTTAAATACTCAGTAAATTGCTGAGACTACAGTGAGTCGAATTCTAGTATCATTAGTGAATGGCAAAATGGAAAGAATGCGGAAGGAAATGGTCTTGACAGGATTTGAGGTGCTTTCTCAATTCGCTGGAAGAAGCGAGGAAAATCACCCCCAAAATAATTCCTTGTAGAAAATCTGTGGGAAGAGATACGAACCTTGGATCCCCCGAACACAAAGTAGGATGGCCACCGACACGGCCCGGATATTTGTTGCAAATTAATTTGTCATTCTGTGTGTGTGAATATGAAGCTATATTTGCAATGTTCTGAACTTTTTCTTCTATTTAATTGTGATAATGTAATGCATACGCCGTAGCGTAGCTGGTTCAGGCACTATGCTACAAGGCGGAAGGTAGCGGGTTCGAGTCCCGATGAGGTGGATTTTGTTTCAATTAACCTAGTCCTTCCAGCCGCACTATGGCCCTGTGGTCGACTCAGCCTCTAACAGAAATGAGTACCAGGAATCTTCCGTACTGCGGATGATCACATATGCACCTTGGTATGTGTCAAATCAGACCCTACATGACGATCTCAATGTACCATTCATCAAAGAAGTCATCCAAGAAAGAAGCATAAAACACCACGATAAACTAGGACACCATAGCAATACATTACTGCAGCCCCTACTGGAACAACAACAACGAAGAAGGCTAAAGAAATTATGGCCCGCAGATCTACTTGATGGTTAGAGGATCTCTCTTTGGAGGAGCCCTCATCACGACACANAAAAAAAAAAGGAATCTTCCTGGGGGTTAAAGGGCTACCGGTGCGTAGGGCTGACAACCTTACCGCCATCTATTAGCCGAATGTCTAGAAAATGTGGGAGCCTCGACGTCCCACAACCCTATGGACCTTCACGGCCTGTTACAGGAATAACTTTACATTTTTAATGTAATGGGAATATGGGGGTACATGAGATTAATAGGCTGAAAGAGTAAAATCGGGAGGGGGGGGAGGTGTTGGTTTAGCCGTAACTCTCTGGACATTATTCGGGATCTGAGAGCTTTCTTGGTTTTCCTCGGTCACGCCAGACAAATGGACGGCTAGTTTCTCAATCGACGATCGCTTCCTTCAGTATCGTTCCCAGTTCATCAGTCCATCTGACGCCATATAGGGAACACTGGCGTCGTAATAAAAATAAATAGGCAAGTAGGATTTCACAGCCGTGCCTATGAAGAATGCCGTATTCTGGGGTGTGGCGCCGTGTAAATCTTAGTGAACCGATATTTCGGATGAACGTATCTCCTCCATCTTCATGGTAGAGTAGGCGATACGTTCCTCCGAAACGTCGGTTCACACAATATACATACGGTGCCACATCACAGAAGACGGCATTCCTTGTAAAAAGAATTTTAATGGGGGTAATTTCAGTAAATGCGTAGCTTTCATTTTTTGCTAGTGAGGTGGGTCTAAGTCCCTTGTACGCGGCCACTTCTGGCCTATTGTACCAGCCCCAGATGATAGATGAGGGTTATTTTGGAGCAATTGGTGGAATGAACATTGACAGGGGAAACCGAAGTACTCGGAGAAAACCTGACGCAGCGCCACTTTGTTCACCACAAATCCCACTTGACCAGACACGGGATCGAACCAGGGCCACCGCGGTGGGAAGGCAGCGACTAACCGCTTGAGTTATGGCGCGGCCTTAAATGCGTAGCTTAATTGTCTCCGGTAACTAAGAAGCAGTTAGTATTGTTTTATTCATAATTTACATCTGTTTACAATAATATTTTGATTGAATTGATATACTCGTATTTGTTGTGCATTACATTCATGTAAATAACCATCTGAACTTATGAAAATAATTGTTTCTAAATTCAGTAGCAAAATAGGCGTTGAATATGGCTGACAAGTCGAAAACTATTATATTAATAACTTTAAAATAATTTATTTTAAATATGTAGATGATCAATTACAGGAAGCATTACTGTCACGTGTACGGTGATGAGATGGGTTCTAGGTGGGATGATTGGATTTATTAGCATTTTGGTTACAAGTTCTCTTAATCACATTTACTAAATACAGCGCTATGGCTGATTTACAGACACAATGGCCCTCGCCTGGTACTCCAATTAAAACGGAGGTACTATAGCACTCTGACTCAATGACACTTTATGTCTTCACAAGTCTTCTACGAACTTCCCATGGCGATCTTATACCCAGAACTCAACATTGTCACTTAAAACTGAAAATTGTTTTATCTGTAACTGTCGTTTTATAGCTTCTACACATACCACGCACGGACAACACAGCCATATTATTGCATAAGAAGGCCACAGAAAAAACGAGTCACGTGATAACTACTTCGTCAGTCCATTGGCATGCTGACTGTTGCCTAGCAACGAGCTATTGCTGGGTGCCCTTAAAGGAGGTGTTTGTCGCTGTATATCGTGCCGTTATCTAGCTATACGCATTAAAATAGAGTTTGTTTTTTGCGTGGTTTCTCCATTCGCTGTTACTCAGGTGACTTTAATAAGGCCTTCAGGTAGAAATATGTAGCGATCAGTCGTCTAAAGTAATCTTGTCACTTAAAGAGAACGTAGAATTAAATTCAACCTTCATAGGACTCAGTGTCGGAAGGCAGCTTCATACAGTAACTAATGAGTTGTTAGGCAGCTGGAAGTGTGTTAGTATGCGAGACAGAATCCTGAAATGCTCCAAGTAGAATTGTTATGGATCAACAAATCTTACCGGAAATTCCTCCTATTTATGTAGCAGGGTATTTTGTGGAATATTAACCACTTGGCGACCTCGTGCCGTCCCGGAAACAAGCTGCCGTGTGTTTGTGCAGGCACGCTCACAGCTGTCTATTCTTAACCGGCCTTTATTTGCATTGCTGTGCGGCGCAAGGATGTCATTTGTCAATATTTCAATGTACAGTGTTCTCCAAATCTTTCCCACACCTGACACTTCGTTAGGCATTAGGACAATTCGACGCCTATTGCAGATAGTGCACTTTATAAACAACCTTTTTCCCGCTTAGGAATTTCATACAACTCGCGTGCACCGAGATAAATGGCAAAGAAAATGAAGGTGATATTTATGACGAAATAAAACTTGGCTGTTTTCATTTGTAGACTCTTACACTGACGTGTCTTGAAGAAATTAATTTTTCTCGAAAAGGCGACAATCGCTCGGACGTTCAAGAAATTTCTCTCTTTTTATATAAACAGAAGTTTCATTGCCGGGTTAAAAAGAGCTCTCCACTGGACCGTATTCTGGTACCGCTGAATTAAGTACACACGTCCGCAACTTACCCCTTTAAGATCTACTTTAATATTGTTTTCTTACCTACACATAAGTTCACCAAGCTGTTTCTGTCATTTAGGTTTTAATATAAAACTTTGTATGCATATTTCTCACAGAAGCCGGAATATAAACTAGGCTATGGGCTGGACCACAGAGGAGTCGGGTGTTCGATTCCTGGTAGGAGCAAGAACATTTTCTCTTGCCCAGACGAGACCTCGGGCACACCCAACCTAGTAAACAATGGGAGCCGGGGCTCCCTCCATGGGGACAAATCGGCAGGAGCGTGAAGCTAATCGCTAATCTCCATGTAGTCTGGTGCCTATTTAATTAAGTCCAGGAATACATATCTTATTTACTTTTAAACATTTCTCACATTTCCATGCGTTCTACATGTCTCGTCCACGTCATACTTCTTGATTTGCTCAGCTTAGTAATTAATGATGGGTAAGAATTACAGAGCCGACCTGCAGTACTCTCATAATGTGTGTTCCGGTGTTTCTCTGTTCTTGAAAGTGGCGAATTCTGTTTGAAACTTTGCAGGCTATTTGTATATAACTCTGACTTGTATTCAGGATAATTCGAAAGGGAACTCGCATTCGTCGCACTTCTGGATGCACCACTCGCGACAGTGTGAGGCATCGCGTTCAGTTATGGGAATATATTGTACAGTCTACACGTAACTCTACGGGACCAACGTCAGATTAAAGTTCCCGCAGCGTGAAGGTGCCCAACCACCATCGGCTAGCCCCCGAGGTCGACTACATGCATTTCATACCGTTTCATATTTGATATATGATAATCTATAAAATTATATATTAGGTTACAATTTCAGTACTTTTCTGATTCTTAACTGTCCTTGTGCAACTCAGTCAAAATTCCGTAGGTTTCTGCTTTATTTCACAACATGTTTCGCCCTAAATGGCCACCATCAGATGTACAAGGTGCGTTTAGGGAGTCTGTTCTACTTGCCTTTTGATGTTCTAGACGTCTCATTACGTCATGCCATTGTGTCCAACGCTGTGTTTGCATCATGTTTGTTCAATACGTAGCTTTCATTTTCTCTGGTGATGTATCCGCCCAGCTTGGGTCCCCAAAACACGCAGAACCAAACAGAGCTGGGTGAGTAAAAGAGTCGATATGGACGCTGTAGAGGAGAGTAAAATTTCTTGCCGGAAATCAAACCCCAGCTCTCCAGCCCCTACTCCATTGTCAAAGCGACTGAGCTATTCCTGCTTCTTAAATGTAATTGTAAGTAAGAATAATTCATATGTGTTTCCTTCTAAAAACACACATACAAACACTAAACATTCATGCCCGGAGTGGGATTTGAACCCACGATCCCGGCTTCCGACCGAGCGAAGACAGTGCATGCCTTAAACCGCTCGGCTACCGTGACCGGTATTGTACATTATGAAATATAATGGCAGAACATTAATTGAATTTACAAGTAGTTACTAGCATTACGTAAGAGTTTCTATGTCCCATATTTTCATGTGTTTTTTTATTATTTAAGCACCTTTCGTATTAAGGGGAACAAAATCACTAAATGGGCACTTTGGATGGTTCGTATGTGTATGTGTGTGCGCGTGTGCATGCGTGCTCTCCTCTCTAGGTTTTCCATGGTACAAAAGGAGAAACAGAACTCTTCAGTTGGTTTTTCGACGTGGACTTGTACGTTACATCGTACAAGAAGGCCATTGGCAAGGGGAATCCATTAAAAGCTGTAAGCAGTCTTCTCGTTCTGCTGTTTCTTGTTAGTCCTGTCCTAATCACTTCTCCTGGACCAATCCAGGAGGAAGAAGAAAAAAAGAAATGAAACCAAGTAGTGACTGCTCACACCATTCTGATGGTTACAACAGAGAAAAACTGAAATCACACAGGGATCCAAGGTACACTCGCCTAGAATATTGAGGCCAAGCTAGACGTAACGACAGTGCAAGGATAATATATTCTTGTCGCCTACATCTTTGGATGACTATGCATTTTTCTCTTTCTACACTTCGTGTATTTCATCTTCTTTACGTCGTTTCTTTGTATTTTCTCCCTGCTCCTTGCAATATCTTGCTCTGTGATGTTTTAAAATATATTTCCGTCTTCCATATGTGAGATGTTTCCAAACACCAGTCGGAAATACAGCAGGAACTTCGCCTTTCGTTTCTACATACAAACGAGATTGGTACATTCCAAACTTAATTCTAGAGAACATGAAACAAATAATATGATGATTAGTTTACTTATGTAGAAATGCTCGACGGCAATCTCTAGGTTACTAATCCTACATAAACCTATAAACGCCTGTTTAAACTATGCCTATTTGCGCTCAAAGAAGACGTAATTACTTTGCTGTCTCAGTACATGACAGATGGCGTTAATAGTCACATGGTGTCGATGCGTCATTCGGCAACACATGTACAAATTTTCACATGGTCTGTAATTACAAAGCCTATGTATGTGTGTGTCTGCAGTAATAACACGCGAACCTGGGGCGAAACTTAAAAGTGCATGGTCCGAAGCATGGCCGATATTTTTCACTGACGTTATCCTCTTTGCTTAAATAGCTTGAGGCAAAGGAGAGGGAGGATGGAAGGAGGAGAATAATGAGGACAAACAAATCAAAGTATTGGGATTGGAACACGGGGAAAATGAGGGAAGAAGAGGAAGGTACCAAAATTTTCGGAACAAGTTAAGAAACTTCCCATTAAATTATCGTCCACCATTGCATTAGGATAAGCTCAACACAAATATAATAATCGAATGCCTGTAAGCCCCCTATAGGCAACGATTTTATTGTAAGGACTGTGTATAAAATGTTTCTCCTGTGCCAAGAACCATGTTGTGATGGAGATAAGAGCATGAAAGATAAGCCTCATTCATTATGCACGTCCCCCCCCCCACACACACAAGAAGTATTATGGAGAATATTAGGACCTAATAAGGACGGATATAGGAAATTACATAATGAGAAGCTTACTAATTTGCATTGTTGATGTGTAATATTATTAAGACGGTTAAACCAAAGGGAATGAAATGACAGCGACATGCAGGCCCCTAGCACAAGTGGGGGGATATGAGAAACACGCACAGAATTTGGGTTGGGAAACCTCAATCGAATACTAATCGAAAATGAAAGTATATTATTAAAGTATTAGGAAAATAGCACAAAAAAGAGACAGGGATTTAACTGGCTTAGGACATGGTCCATTGAGGCTACACCTCTGAATATGGTAAATGAATGAAACTGCATTAATTATTATTGGAGATGTGCAGTGTATCCACTTCCAGTGTAAACATATGATGGCCACTTTGCGTTCTAAAAGGAGGAAAATTCTGGGAAAGCTATGTAACTATCAGCATCTTAAGGGATACCGTGCATCAAGGAGTTGCAATATATAGGTAGAAACAAGGTCAAGTGAACTTATTGATTCAAAGTAAAGTAAAAAAGTAAAGGTATGCATGTAACAGGCGGTGGAGGTCCATAGGTTTGTGAGATGTTGAGGTTCCAACATTTTCTAGATAATCGGCTCATAGATTGCGGCAAGGTTGTCAGCCTTACGCGCCGGCCGCCATTTACCCCCAAGAACATTCCAAGAATGTTCCTGGTACTTACTTCTATTAGAGGATGAGTCGACCCCAGGGCCATAGTGCGGCTGGAAGGATTAGGTCAATTGAAAAAATCCATTGACCTCATCGGGACTTGAACCCGCGACCTTCCGGCTTGTAACATAGTGCCTTAACCAACTACACTACCGCGTGCCCCATATTGCTTCAAAGCAAATATTTTTTTTTCCCCTTTCAGTATTCGAGGATGTCGCAACTGTCTGCCATATTTCATGGAAGCCAGCCTATGACTCGGCTGCTGGTATGCATCTGTCCCTCTCTCTCAGCACAGCCCTGTCCCTGAACGAGTGTTGGTTGCCTAGACGTCGGACTTGACAGGCCCCTGCACTTCACTTTGTGCTAGCCTCTCTCGTTCGCTCAAAAGGTGGAAGCCATGTAAAGAAGCTCCTGATACTATTCAGTTCTTCCCTTCGACCACCTCTCCTACCATACTCTTCTTCTTCTTCTTTTCCTTGAAGCTTGACGTGCTTTTCAGGGGACCAAGACCCATAAATCTCTTTCCTGTATGTATGTGCATACATACATACAACATAGGCCTGGCACTGAAACCAAGGGGGGCCGTATTCCTCTCTCTTCCTCTTGTCATGTACGCGTCTATCCACCATTCCAAAACGTGCCATCATCCGTGCCTTCCTCGATTTCCATACTTCTTGGAATATTTCTACAGAGAAGTCCATGGAAACAGTGGCCTAAGCTTCCGTTGACTTGCAGGATCGGAATATGAGCCGCACTTTGCTTCAGGCTGTATGAGACATCAAGGCAGGACGATCGAGAATTTAACACCTTTTAATTTTTATTAGTGTAAATGAACAACAGCTTTATATCTGGAAATGTCAAACTAATTAAATGACAATTAACATTCGGAATTCTTGCAAAAAGAACTTCATTAAATGAAAATAATTTTGAGAATAGTCAAATAAGTACAGTAATAACAGCTAATAGTGAATAGGCGCTGACACAAAGAACATAAAATATTATGTTTTTGATACGTGTATAAGGAATGCTATGTATTGAATCCGGTGATGGTTTATGCCAGAAAATCACACCTAATAGGAAATTTGTGAATCCACTCAGAGACCTAAATATAGACAATTTTTCGAACTCCAAATCTGAAATTCTCTTACTGTCAGCAAAGACGATTTCTTCAGTACAAGGATATAAGGATAACAGTAGAATGAACCTTTCTTACTGAATCAGTAAGGATCGCTCTTCCTTAAATTAATTTTGCTCCCGATATCAAAACTTTTATTTCTCCCCCCCCCCCCCATATCTCTCTCTATGGCTCTATAGTCCTTTGGACCTCTGCCGCTTTTTGAGTCCCTTAATCCTATACACAGTCGGTAGGACTCCTTGGACGGGGATCAGGACGTCTCAAGGCCGCTACCTGCGCAGGACAACACAAACTCAGAATAAACGCACACTAAAATCCACGCGTCAAGTGGGTCTCGAACCCACGATTCCATTGTTCGAGCGAGCGAAAACAGTTCATGCCTTATAGCGGGCGACCACTGTGATCCGCACTTACAAAGCTAAGTAACAAATAGAACGTCAATTTAGGCATCCTTAACAGCTTCTGGCACGTTACATGTGTGCCAGATTCGGAAATTCCGAACACTTGAAATTTATACAAATGAATGCATACTAACAAATAAATTACTTAATTTGTGCTGTTGTCACATAACTACTATATTACTGGAGACACTACAGTTCCAGAGATATTTATTTACACCATTCAGAAATGTTTGTGATCATTTTCAGGGATTTTTACCTATTCTCGGCTCGAATATCTTAGATTAACTTTTTTAAAAAGAAGAAAAAAAGAATGTGTTTGTATACATTAATGACGGAAAATAAAAAGGAAAAGTTCTAGAAAATAGACGTTAAAAATCACGCGGTAATATAGTCCTACTTAAACAGAAGTTGAGCGGGTTTCGAACCAGTCGTCATAAATCATGTTGCTAAGATTCTCTGCCCTCTATCGCCAGCCACTGCCCAAGTTAAGCTGTAAATCATGTAATAAGTTTACATCATATCATCTGTATTGAGAACGCACAATGATCTTCAATTAATATTCATATTTATTACACAATATATGCCTGCGTCTTATAATTTGTTATTTATTAGCGTTGTCCAGGCGGCTTAACAGAGACGAGACAGGAGAAGAAGAAGAAATGGATACAACAGAGAGTAATTGAGACGATGATATCAGAATTCTTATGGTACAGTTTAAGAATATTAATACACCAAGTGAATACCCTGTCAGTCTTGTGATATGGCCCTCTTGTAGCAGTGTAAGTCTTCACTTGGACATGTATGTCACTTTGTGACTCGTGTGGAAGCCATTTGCCTGCCCCTCAGTTTCCTCTACACGAGGATTTAGATCACTTGACTTCATATTTAAAAATTGAGATCTCATATTTTTTTATTTGTTTCATTTTGGTCCGTCACACTAATATTATGAAAAAGCTAAATAGTTCTAACTGTATTGATGTAAAGGTGTCCCTCTGAAGATGGTCGCTGAAGGCCGAAACATGTAAGGGCGTGAATAATTGAAATAAGAAAATATTAACCAGCCACACTGAACGGAAAAATTTATCTTTCTCATGAGATCTGTTATGTTACAAAGTTTACGTAAATTTTAAAATGACCCTGAAGGGAGTTCGTTGTTGTTAAAATACTGGATAAGGCAAAATTGGCCCTATGCTTAATTAAATAAGCACCACGCCATGAAGGAGAGGCACACTGTAACGTAGTTACAAGCAGGAAGGCCGCGGGTTTGAATCCCGATGAAGTCATTGGATGTTTCAATTGGCCTACTCCTTGCAGCCCCACTGTGGACCTGTTGTCGACTCATCTTCTGACAGAAATGATTTCCATGAATCTAGATGGGCTGTAAAGAACGGCCGTCGCGTAAGGCTGACAACCTCACCGCCATCTGTTAGGCGATTGTCTAGAATATGTGGGAGTCTAGACGTCTCACGACCCTATGGGCCTACACGGCCTTCTACAGTGGGAGTTTTGCCTTTTTTTTACTACTCCACGAAGGAGTATGGGGGAGTGAAAGCAAATTTCCACCATTTATGACCTCGGCACAAATGATACCTCGTAGATGGAAATAATTAGTTAGCTTCACGCCTCGGCCGCTTTGCCCCCGGAGAAAGAGCCCAGATACCAGTTGGATATAAGGCTAGGTAGCCCCAGAACCGGTTGGGATGCTGTGGAACATAGATTAACTTGCCACTGCCGAGAATTGAATGCCGGCCATCCAAGCCGTAGCCCTTCGCTATACCAGCTGAGCTATCCCGTCTTTATCATACTGCATGCATATAAAATTGTTTATGAGATAACATTATCGGTTCACATCTGACACATTTGTATCTGTGGCTGCAAGTTTTAATTCCTTTGTGTATGTGGATACGGAGACGCAGGGGCGCCACCAGTGACTTCCATAATGAACCTCTGAAGTGTTGATATATTGGGTTTCTGGACTTTATCCATCGTCCAGTGATTGAGGCTAGCTCTTTCTAACGGACCTAACAGAATAGGTGTTTCCTTTTCCTTCACCTGAGGACGGAAACAGATCCAATTTCCGAAACGTCGTGTTTTTATTTGTTATCTTAAAAACCAGGACGATGGATAAAGTCCAAAAACCCAATATATCAGTGTGTTTTACACCATCGTCAGAATCCTATAGTAACTACTCTGAAGTGTTGTTTCTCAGTGATGTTCCCCAGGGTTTAATTAGATACTTTCAGAAGTTGGATCGATTTATTAGCGCCTTCACATGGTTCGTGTTAGTGGATTTTCTTTTAACTGTAATTCGAATCGTGGTTTTTAAAACGTGAATTTGGTGATGTGAGTGATTACTACAACAGAAATGAAACCAGAATGACATGCAACTCATGGAAATTAGTTTCATGAGGATATGTGTATTTATTTATTTAAAATTCTGTGTCCAACCATATTAATGAAATCTTACAGCATATAAGTTAAACATCCAAAACATATTTCGTACAATTCTTTTCGTAGGATGTAGGATATCAAGTATGATTAATGTTGTTTGCTACTGCATTCCAATATTTTAAACCTTGAACAAAGTATAATATATTATATTTTTTGTGCTACTCGTGCATAACAGTTTACAAAGAAAAGTAATGACAAAAATAATTCTAATATATATCACTTGACCATGTATAGAGGACCTATACGAGATTAAAAGTTTAGACTGTCAAGTTAAGAGAAACGTAGGATTATGTAGGCTCGTGTGTTAGGATAATCTTCATCATCAAATGAATGGTCTTGCTTGTATGATGTTTGTTTCGTGTTCCATGTTGCCTCGTGTGTAGGCTGCATGTATGTGTATGTATAGAACATTCAGCAAAAGGTCGTTGGATATTTAACTGTCTGCAATATATCGAAACGAAAGCTCATGGGTGCAAATAGAAATATCGTACTTTAAACAGAGGATATCGGGTTTCGAAACGAATGATGGTCACATAGAATTTGTGGTAGATGAAATGGATTTGGAGGTTTCGCAAAATAAGTTGGTTTTTCTTTCATATTATCATTCTGTTGATAATCTTTATCCATCTATCACTAGCCTTGAAATAGGATAGAAGCCTATATAGGAGGAAGAAAGGTAAAGATAAAGTTTTTAATTAATAAACACCACGTAATGAAAACCGTTGGGGAAGAGGAGGTGTAGCTCCACCATTTCTTGAATTGGCTCTAAAGTGAATTGAGTGGTGAACTTCCCTCCCCGGCCACCTTATCCCAGGGGAAAAAGCACCTGATTCCATTGTATAGGAGGCTGGGTGGGCCTCATAGCCCGTGTGGACAGTATGGAGAAGAGATTTCAAAGCTTTACATAAGTTAAAATAAAATAAGGACCCGTAGAATTGAACCCTCCTCCCTTCCTTCCTGTCTGCATTCTTACACATCCCTCTCGGCATGTTGCCCAAAACTTGTGCGCTGACTGTCGGCCTGGCTACGCAGCCTGCCTGGTTTAGCGTGTTGTCTCGACTTGTTTCGCTGCACGCCATCTTCTTATACCTGCAACGTAAAAGAAAAGATAACAATGCCATGTCACGTTGCACGGAGCACGCAATTTCCAAATCATTTTTGCGTCTACATAAAGAACCATCTCTCCTGTTTCATAATATTCCTGAAAACAGAAAGCTACAGAATATGAGAGTGGGCACACGACAGCGTAGTTGGTTGAGGCACTACACTACAAGCTGGAAGGTCGCGGGTTCAAGTCCTGATGTGCTCAATGAATTTTTCAATTGACCTAATCCTTCCAGCCGCACTATGGTCCTGGGGTCGACTCAGCCTCTAACAGAAATGAGTACCAGGAATCTTCTTGGGGCTAAAGGGCGACGGGCCCGTAAGGCTGACAACCTCACCGCCATCTGCGAGCCAGTTGTCTAGAAAAATGTGGGAGCCTCAACGTGTCACAACCCTATGGGCCTTCACGGCCTGTTGCAGGGATAGCTTTACCTCCTTTTCCTTTTACAAGATATGAGACCCTCCTTCTACAGGCTGGTCCATCAGTTTGTTTCGAATCTGATTCATAAATTATCCTAACGGAATAATACACGTTTATGAACCAAAAACCTATAGACTGAAAGTCAACAAGGAGTCTACACAGAATCAGTACATTCGCACTTAGCGGAAGCAAATACAGATCTATCATAAAGGGAGACATAAAAAAGAACCTTCGTGTGGATCATTCCAGTTCCTTCTAAGACCTCGAATGAGTCAGGGTACCTGAGTCAGTAATCAGGCTATGAGCTGAAAGACCTGGGTTCGATTTGTTACAGGGGCAGCAATGTTTCTTTTCTCTGACTAATTAAGATCTGCTGGAAGCCATCCAGTTCCCTAACGAGCTGGTACTAAGGTCTTTTCATCCAGCATAAAGCGGTCGGGGCGTGAAGCTGACCAGTCTTAGTATCGATGTTTAAGAATGCACGGAGCCTTACATCCAGTTCTCCATATCGCTGTGCCTACAGCAATCTAGCGTCTGTAACTATATATTTTTCCATTCACAGATATCTCTTGGTCTTGCAGAAATTTTATCTAAGGGAATGTTAATTCTGCTTCCTTTGTTTTGTTCTACGTTTGCTTAACATTGATGAAATTAAAGCTGCCTCGTACTTGTGTATACAGAATAGACCGAAAATAGCTCCTCATAATACACGAATTTAATTTCAGTACATTTCGTGATATAATGAATTCTTCACTGAGTTATTTTTTACGAGCCTCTCTGACTGGTTGTTGGAACACACTAGTTTATGCTCAGTATCATGCTGGTATTTTTCTGCACACAAAAAGGATATTTCGTGCCGGATATAAATAAGCTTATTTTTAAATTTGACACGATTCTAACACAGATATTTTTTAATTAATCCTTCCCCATCCCATGCTATAGTCTGCGATACCTGTTCCGTCATCACGAGACTTCAGTTCGCCTTTTCCGCATTTTTTGATTTCCTATAGCAATGCCTATTTATGAGAATTCCGTCTCCTGGATATAGTGCCTGTAGTCCCTTGAAAGTCAACAGACGTCACGGAGGAATATGTCACATCCATCTTCAGAGTCAAAGAATGAGCCAAGCAAGGAACGACAGAGCATGCTACCTGCTTCATGTTGATTTCTTGTTTCGCTTGTTCATCGATACTGAGAATAGAGGTTACATGTTCCTCCGAAACGTCGGTCGATTTTCAACGGATTACACCGCGTTTTATCTCAGGAGACAAACTTTTCGTAAGCACTGTTGTGTCGTTTCTATGTTCAAATAGGGCCAGAGTCTTCTTGGAGGAGGGACTAGTTTTTATTGTATTTATGTTACCAGAGAAGAGGAAACATAAAGTCGCGTGATTTTGACAGAGCCGTCAATATATCCTGTTCTAGGTTACAAACAAACTGACTTAACCGACTTCCTTGAGTCCTTGAGTAGCTAATCACGCAGATAATGAAGAATTTTTTTGCTTTCTATGGAACCGAATGTGATTACCTCTTCCCCATGAACCTGTTATTGTACCATATTCTAAGTCAGATGTATAGCAGTGCACATACTCCAAATCTTTTCTGTAAGATCCAGTTTATTATTATTCTCCCATCTACACCTAGGTCATATCAGTTTGCACAGAAATGTACTACGAAATAAGGACATGTCTTTGTGCATCTTAATGTTGCAATGATCCAGTAGCTAATTATGTGAATTGGACCGTCAACACAACAAAGGGATGTTTTCAAGGTGGAGCCAAAATAGATGTTGTAGTATTTCTTACTCTTTTATTATAAGCAGGTGTATGATACATGTTTCGACCTTTACTTAGGTCATCATCAGGCAAATTCTATAAATCATAAACTAAGTTACTTGAAATTTGTTGCCCTAATATGGATCCATATTATGCATTTTTCTTTTTTGTAGTTGTGATTATCAGCCGTTCTGGACCAATTCACGGTTCTCCGGAAGCCGCTTACAAGACATTTGTTTTGTCCCTATTTTTCCAAAGATTGATCAAAAAATGGTGTGCGTAACATGCAGAAAAATTATTACATTTTTAAATTCGTAACCGCGTACAGAAAAAAAAAGGAATATCTTTGGTGTTTTTATATAAAGGCAATTTGAGAAAAGAATATTATATTTTAACATCCCGTTGTATTGAGGTATCATCCTTTTTGCTAGAGTATCCGTCAATAATACAACAATATAAAAGGCATTAAGAATATGTCATTCACTTAAAATGTATTTCGATACTATGATTATTAAAATTATTAAAATGTCCATAGGACGCTACAGCTATACAAATTTATATTTGTATTAAAAGTGATGTCGAAATTCTTTGGACTGCCTTAATTTTACATGCATTTTCTTAGATTTGTTTTTCACTGCATGTTTCGGCCTCACATGGACCTTCATCAGGTGATTCTACACCTGAAGACCAATATAGGCACACTAGCACAAGAAAACACGACAATAAAATTATTAATGGCTGCAGAATAACTGCAAGAAATACAACTAGCACGAACTAAACTTTGACTTGCATGAATGAAGCACGGAGAATAAGTAGAGTGCAGTGGTCTCCCCAGAGAATAGAATAACATGATGATGGTCCACGTGAGGCCGAAACATTTAGTGATAAACTAAAAATCTAAGAAAATACATGTAAAATTAAGACAGTCCAAAGAATTTCGACATCACTTTTAATGTATACTCGTAAAGTTGTATACCTGTAGTGTCCTATGGACATTTTAATGATTTTAATAATCATAGTATCGGAATACATTTTAAGTGAATGACATATTCTTACTGTCTTTTATATTGTTGTATTATTGACGGATACTCTACCATAAAGGATTAAGAAAAGAATGTCTATTCTTTTCGTTATCTGGTGTCAAATTTACATCAAGTATTGGCCACGCCATAGCTCAAGCGGTTAATCGCCGGCTTCCTACCGCGGCGGGCCGGGTTCGATCCCGGGTCTGGTCAAGTGGGATTTGTGGTGGACAAAGTGGCGCTGGGACAGGTTTTCTCCGAGTACTTCGGTTTCCCCCTCCAATCTTCATTCCACCAAATTCTCCATCATCATAACCACCCGGCGCAGGCTACAATAGGCCAATCAGTGGCCGCCGTGCTGAGTGGACCCAGTTGGACTCGCCCCCCACGAAGCGAATTAATTAATTACATCAAGTATCGACTGCCTGCCAATAGGAAATAGCGCCAATCATCCACACAATTCTCGCAAAGGGGTCAGATTTATTTGCTGTTGTACAATTTTAGGTTTTTTTATTTTATCCGTACGTATGTGGTTGTTTGAAAGTCGAATAATTAAGTTTTTTTTTCCAGTTTTTAGATCACATCTCTAATGACAGATGCTAGCCGAATTCTGTCTGCTCTAAGTCTTCGCCACTCCTGGTTTACGATAACCTAGAGACTGTCGGATATGCAACATTTAGCAACTGGATTTTACGTTGCTGTTCCACCTCATTAATTTATTTGAAATATAGACCTTATGCTTAATCGGTCTGGACTTGGTTCTCTGGCAAACAGTAAATTACGACATTCCACAGATCAAAATAATTTCTTCGAAATATCTGCCCTGCTCCTAGTACGCACCCAAATGCGTCTCTTCAGAAGACAACAGGAAACGCGGAAGACTCGACCACGGACGCAAGAATAGAGACTTTGCTGTAGGTTGCTGTCGACTATTTTCAAGCTTCAGCACTATAGTTTATTGTCTTTCATCGAGTATAAGAATTATCTCCGCCCTTCGACGTATTCTTTTTATTTCCTGTATAAGATATCTTAATAAAAATAAATAATGATTTGTTTTGCTTCTACCTACGGCTAAGTTATACACGAACATTCCTCACCGGATCGACTAATGAGATCCAGCACACAAGTCAAAGTACTTATCGTCTTTTAGAAGTAAGCCTTGTATGTAATCTTACGAAATTACAATGCATGTTTAATATAAGGAACACGGAAAATACACTCGTTAGAGAAAATAATCTAGAAGTAAATTCGCAATAAATATACATGGATTCGTAGCGAAAGATTTTAATGGTGCACTTTCTAATTGTATGATGTTTCGTGCTTTTCTTAATCAAATTACGAGTCAGTACAGAAAACATTCTAAGTGCCAAATGAACGTCATTTATGAAGTTCTGTTTCGTTACTAGTCAGCAGCTCGGTCGCCTTACATTTGCATGTTTATTATTAGATAGATCGTATTACGATACACTTCTAATATCGTATCTTTTTCTCCATCCAAAATTTTCTATGATAAATTTTGACTTCAGTTCTATTTACTAACTGATATCCATTGTTACCGGGATCCACTCAGCCTCGTGAGGATAATTGAGGAGCTGTTTCAAAGGAATAGCGGCTCCGGTCTAGAAAACCGAGATTTAATGGCCATGGGGGTTAGTTGCCCTGACCGCGCGACACCCTCTATCTTCTAAATTTGGCACTAACTTCGCCGACAAGCGACTGTCGCTCGGTCTGTATAGTTCCCTTGCGGACTACAGCCCACGGAGTTTGTTTTTTGTTTGTTTTTTATCCATTCTTACTATGCAGGAAAGGCTGTCATTACCCGCCCCCCCTTTCGCCATTTCTATCATTGGAACTTGTTCAGGAATTGATATTCCAGCGTTGAAGGCAGTATTAGCCTACTATGTAATGAGTACCTGGAGCCTTTTTCCAAGGCTAAAGCGGTCAGAGCCTGAAGATGACCACTGGACCACATATAATGCTGAAACTAAAAAACTGGAGATATGCCTACACTTCTCAGTATATCTTCATGCTACTCGATTAAAAACATGGATAAATTTACCTACTTTTTTGTGTGACAGTGTTATTCGATTTGAATGTCTTACGTATGAATATGCTACTTCAGAACACGATTTCGTCAGAGTTTCCAAGTCTCTGTAGGTGGTATTTTTACATATAGTCCATATAGTGTCATGAAACAGGCAACGACCACATCCTCCACAAACTTCATTTTAGAATTTATGGTAAACCTATTCTCAATACACAAAAATGTTGGCTCATTAGAAATTTGTCTGTTTCGCTCGAAAGGAACCCAGCTGGAACCCCGTACGAAGCACAGACCGTCCTGACCTACTCTTCCTGCAGATCGTTGCCGATTTGGAGCTTGTAATGAGCTCTTTGTCCGTGGTATATCTCACATCATCTCGCTGCTCCTCAGTTGGAACTGCGTGACCTCTGAAATCGTTACAGAATCGTCAGATAATCAATGAATAATATTTGTTCTTTATTGAAAATTATTTCTTGATTTGCATGCTGAACTCTGCAGTTACCGTCCAATCTCAGAGTCAATAGAAACACAAGAAAGCAATAAAAGCCCAAGGGCACAAACATACAAAGAAATAAAAAAAGCAAAATGAATTAATTTAATTGAAAAATAAGGTTCGTAAAGTGATCATTTAACGACAGACGAGCTATCGTTTGTTCCATCCGATTTCTACATGTGAATAGTCATCTGTCTGCGATGTATATCATGCTACTGTCTGCAAACAAAAACGAAACAAACTCCGTGGTTTTAGTCCGCAAGCGAACTATACCAACCGAGCGACCGCCGCTTGTCGGCGAAGTTAGTGCCAACGTTAGCGGATAGAGGGTGTCACGTGGTCAGCGCAACGAATCCCCACGGCCGTTAATTTTGGTTTTCTAGACCGGAGCCGCTACTTCATTGAAATAACTCCTCAATTATCATCACGAGGCTGAGTGGACCCCGTTCCAGACCAACTACTTTTCAGAAGGAATGTGGTAGCGCCGGGAATCGAACCCAGACCTCTGGATCTGTAGCCAGGAACTCTAACCACTAGACCACAGATGCTACTGTCACAGTATTCCAAAACCATTTAAAATTAAGATTAATTTTTGTAAATAATACAGTATCGTTAAAAGAATAAAAATTATAGATTCAATACTGATAACACTATGTTTCGTTTTAGGAGGTTTGAACAAGCCGGTAACTTTGTGAGAAATAAAGCAGACAGGTTGTCTTGATCATATATGGAATTAAAGTTGCTAGTAACTATAGCCGATTGTGAAGTAATTATAATTAATAACGTCTCTTTGTATAGTAATAAATTAATTGTACGATAGAACTACTTGGTTCTTTCGAAGATTGTGTGAATGCAGCCGTCACAGTAGTCTGTGAAAACATGACGTCTTAAAAACTTAATATTTAAAACCTGAAGGTTGTGCAGATGGTTCAGTATACTTAGTATGCAACGTGCATGACCTTAGGTTTATGTATTCATAGGCCAAAATAAGCATTAATATTCTTTCAGGCCTGAGAAGAATAAGAAAACCAAAAGGAGACGTAACGTGGGAGGGGAAGTCTTGAAACGTCTATTTATATTGCCATTCTTTATGTACATATATACAGTACATGTATGTATATATTAATGGTTCTGCTTTTTTACCTATTTTCAGTGGAAATTTTTCCGAAAAATATTCCTGGTAATTTATGTGCCTGTTGGCATTTCCCCATTTTGTGACCATTCCCGTCAGAATACAGGAACACGGCTTTTGTATCCCAACTTCCATATTCAGAGGTTAGAATGGACAAGCCCTAAGGAATTTTATAATTCAGAAAGTACTCTATAAATGAAAGCATATCCACTTTATAATTAAAACGCTGTTCTTTCTCAGTTCCACTGTTTCTCTCTCTCTTTTGTGATATAACGTTTTTATATTCATGAATGTTATTAGTTTGTTTACTGTTAACATGTGAAGAAAAATTCTTCTCTGAGTGAGGTATATTGAAATAAGTACTAGGAAGAAGGAAGAAAAAGATAAAAGACTACAGAGAAAAGACTGAATAAATTTTGTATGTTTGACCCATGGAAACAAGTCAGAAGAAGCTTAACATGGGACTCATGAAGGCAACTTTGGTATACACAGAGTATGTTGCCAGGATAATTTTCTTCATTTTATTGTAATTAAGTGTAAGCTAGCACCAAAGTATAATCTCTCTTCAAAATGGACGCGGAAAATTTACAGCAGCGAAATTTTTGCGAATGCTATATAAATGGTAATTGTTTCGAATGTTGTTATGGAATATAATTCTCTTTTCATTCCTCTCTTGTCCATACTTTTCAGTCTCTTTCCCTTTTGCCGTGCCTGCTGAATCCTCCTGTCATGTCTGCAATTTCAGAATTAATGGTACATGTTCACTCAATGCAGGATTTTACTGGTACGTTTATTATACGTGTTGAAAGGAAACTAAATTCTTCGGCAATTCGCGACTAAGTAAAATGCACTTGTTATTGTTCGAAATTGCATCAGATTTATAACTAATTTTTACATGACTGTTCATGCCCACAAATGTTTCAAACAATTTCTACTGATTTTAGCTCAGCTGACGTAGAAATTTCTTCATTTACAGCATATCTTTAAGATACTGTATCCTTGATATTCCCTAAGATTCCCGCCGCATTCCGGGTAATCCCTAAAATACTGTGTTTTAGATATTCCCTAAAGTGCTCACCATATTCCCGATATTCCCTAAGATGCTCACCGTATTCCGGATATTCCCTAAAGTGCTCACCGTATTCCGGATATTCCCTAAAGTGCTCACCGTATTCCGGATATTTCCTAAAGTGCTCACCGTATTCCGGATATTCCCTAAAGTGCTCACCGTATTCCGGATATTCCCTAAAGTGCTCACCGTATTCCAGATATTCCCTAAGATGCTCACTGTATTCCCTCCCGTTTGTGGAGCTCACTGTCACATTCTCACCAGCCCACCACTAGACGCTCTCCTGAGCCATATGAATCTAGTCCACACACACTCAGTTGTTCTTAAATCGATTTTAATATTATTCTCTCATCTACAGCTAAGTGTGCGTGCTACAAGTTCCTCTGTGTTTTGCTTAAAATCTCCAAGATAAATGTGAATCTTATATTTTTCATTGAATGCTTCCTGTGTCATATCATTTCTTACTGAAAACCGTCATAACACAGTAATCAATCGTACGTGTAAGTAGCTCTAGGAGATACCTTTGCTACATGTTTCGGCCATCAAAAGATCATCATCAGGCTTCGATTTTTATTGTAATTTATATTTTATATTCACTCATATCATTTTATACCAATGTATACACTTGGAAATTTAGCGCTGTATCCTATATTTGACATACAATTCAATAACGAAAAGTTAAATATGTTTGCCTGATGATGGCTTTCTGAAGGCCGAAACATGTAGCAAAAGTAGCTCCTAGAGCTACTTACACGTATTATTGGTTGTTGTGTTATGACAGTTTTCAGGTAGAAGTGATATATGAATCTTATGTTATTAGAATTTTATAAATATCATACTCACTTTACTGACAGCAACTAAAGTATTGTGCCATAAATTAAAATTTTATGATTGTGCAAAAAAAATATAATTCGTATAGAGGTGACGCTGGGCCTGCTTATAAAGCAATTCAGCATTTAAATAGTCGAAATTCTTCTAAATATATACAATAATCCAGTCCCAACCTCCCAGGAAACGCAGAGACCTACCGATTAATTCAGTTAGAGAACTCAAAATCTCTCAGCATTCTTAGAATCATACCTAAGTACAGATCGTTAAAGGTAGAAATTCATTCCGAACAGTAGAAATTTACGTTAAAAAGACACCAAATTATTTCAAACTAATTTAAATTATTATCAATTAGAACCTGCTCCAAATTTCTTATTTCTCCTCATTTAGCTTAAGTAATAATCATTGTGAATTCCAACTGATGAACAAGTATTTTGATCATCCTGTAGAAATTGTGGTAAGCAAGCAGGCCAGAATGGAGGAAGGGCAAGTGACAGTGCCAAGCGCCCTGAAGTTTGATTAGTATTCAACATCTACACCCCCAAACTCTACTGGCCTATGACTGGATTCTCTCTCTCTGCAACCCTCCCTTTCCACCCTCTCTTTTTTAAACTCCCTGAGGGGTTGTCATCCCTCTTAATAAGATAGGGGAATACAGATGAAAACCCACCCAATATGATTACTATGTAAATCCATTGAAATCCTTTGCGGTTGTGGACATTGCGCATAGCACAGTCTGAAACTACTGGAGATGAAGAGAAAAATACAGATCATGTTTGAGAAACTCTGCCGGTCGATTTTCAGAACTTTGGCGCCGTTGTTCTACCACAGCGATGTCGTGGCTGCAACGTATTCACGTGTGTGAGGGAACGTAATCAAGTAAAGTTTCAGGATGTAATTGGAATTGCAAATTAGTTAAGTGTCAAGAGAGACAAGGAGGGTGTGCCTGGCGATCAGAGTCTGAGAGGTGCTTCCTTCTGTAGCCTCAGGCGTTGTCGTCAACGACAAGTAACCCGCGCCTTCTTAGGATGTGTCACGGGATGATGGGTCTTCATCAGCACGTAACTGATTTGGGGAATGAATTAAAGTGATAGTCCCAAATTCGGTATTATCATATAATCCCAAATATAAGTCTAAACTCTATTTTTTTCCAACGAATAAGGGAAAAAGTCTTTTGAAAAAATTCAATGCCATTCACTTCTGTGAATTAGTCCTCATAATTATCTTTTGCATATTTATTTCAAGAACCCGAAAATAAACAACCCCTCTTTTCTAAGAAGCATAATTAAAAATGACCCAATATTTGAGCTAATACGGTAGCCTTCAACGAGGCATGCTGAAGACATTAAAATTGTCCTGCTTTAAAGTTAAGTTTCTTTAATTCGAACTGACTAAATTTAGTTCCATACACTTTTAAAATGAAGTTAATATTCCAAGTAAATATTTAAAACGTTATGTGCATATAGTTTGTTGTCGTCACAGAGGTACTGATAGGATTGCTATTTATTGTTGGAGATATCACAGAAGATGCTTAGAATTTGCATGTGTGTTCAGCGTAAACTAATCGTATTTCAGTTTTCATTCATGTGAACAGGATGTGTTAAATTCGTTTAATGAGATAAGTTCTGGACAGGCTATCACAAGACGCCATTCAGTCTGTCATGTGCCACTGGGGTAGAGTAATTGTGCCCTGGGTTCTAACACGTGTTTCAGCGACCTCCCGCAATTGATCACTAAATCTGAACTATAGCTCTCAAGCGAGTGACCGAACTACAGAATTACTTAACCGGAAATAAACTTCAGAAGCTGCATTCCATTTTAACTTAAATGAATTACATGGAAACAATTAGCCCCATAAAAACGAAAGTGAAGGCAACATAAGAGGCAGATAATGCAGTAGGCATAGAGACTGGCTACAGATTGGACAGCCGGGGGCTCGGAGTTCGAGTCTCGGTAAGAGCAAGATTTATTCATCCCTACATTATCCAGACCGGTTCTACGACCCACCCAACCTCCTATCCAATGGGTACCAGTGGCTCTTTTCACCTGGGGTAAAGAGGCTGGGGCGTTAAGCTAACCACACACCTCCGACTAGTGCCGTAGTCAAAAGAATACATGTATATATAAATCGACTGCCCCATACGTTTCAGTTGCGTAGTGTTTAGTTGGTTAACTACAAGAAAAATTTTATAACTCCTTACGTAAATTATTACACAGAAGCATGTGCACATGCGAAACTCTGAGAAAATTGAAAAAGGTGTTTAGAATATTGTTTTGAAGTGCGGTTTGAGCTTCCGTAATGAATCATCCCTTTATGTCATTTTAGCGAAGGCTGAGGTGTACAGTAAGCCTTCTGCTTCGTCTTCGGCAGGTACTGGACTCAAATTTCAACACGGAAATCGACTATTTCGAGTAAGTTTTATGGCCAATTTCGTCAGACCCTCAAGACAAGTGTTGTGATAGTACCTCAAATTAGGCCAAGACCCTTTCTTCTACACCTCAGTTCACTAATCATCTTCTCATTTGACATCATAGGCCTTGGGCTCGTGTCGCTGTCGTTAAATAAACCATCCGTCAGGAGAAATGAACTTAGATCAGCATACACTCAAGTGCAGAAATTCGTCTATTCGTTTATCAGCAGCATAAAATGGAACACAGACTTGTCTTAATTTGGAAAAGAGAACGCTTATCTGGCTTGAGTATTTTCATAGACTGCCTCCGGAAACTTTATGAAAATCCAGACATAATATTGCTTGCTTTTATAAACCAAAATTATTTACATTGTTCGCACCGGAGTTGCGCAAAGTGCGGCAACAGTGGCTCTTCTTGAGCTGAGAGACGGCAGTTTATTTTACAGTAATATGCCATGGCAAGATAAAACGTGAAAGCTAAACCTATCTCTGTAAAAGGCCGTGGAGGCTCATAGGTTTGTGATACGTCGAGGCTCCCACATTTTATCTAGAAAATCGGCTCACAGATGGCGGTGAGATTTTCAGCCTTATGTGCCGGCCGCCCTTTACCCCCCAGGAATATTCCTGGTATTCATTTCTGTTACATGCTTAGTCGACCCTAGGGCCATAGTGCGGCTGGAAGGATTAGGTCAATTGAGAAACTTAATGACCTCACCCGGAATCGAACCCGTGACTTTGTAACACAGTTCCTCAACCAACTACGTCACCGCGTGCCCCCCCCCCCCGGGAATTTGCCTTTTTAGAGTTTAACTAAATTACTTACCTAATTTTCACCTTGAATTGCATTATAATTCTGCAGAAAATGTAACTGCATTTGGAAGAAAATAAAGTGTAACAACAAGAATAGTCTTTACATGAAAAAACACTTCAATAAGTTAAGAAGTGAGACATCTCTCTTATTCAGACTGCAGTACAGGCTACGATACAAAACTAAATAGGTTTCAGCGGCCCTGTGGATTAAAACGTACGTTATTAGGTTAATGCAAAAACCAAACGTTATTGAAATTTTATAGAATAATAGCCACAAGCATATAAGGACCGACATGTTGGGCATTAACGAAGAAGAATGGGAACGACTCAGCAAAGGTGTCGCGTGATACAGAACAGTGGATAATATTCGTAATGAAGATATCAAAGAAGAGCCTGGAATAACAGGTATCAATACAGGAAAGTTAATAAAAGATCAAAAGAAATGTGTAAAACGTTTCGAGGAATGACAGAAAATCGAATTTCGAAACCGTTCTGCCAACAAACCACGTGCGCGTTGGGATGAAGTCACCCGCCTCCAAGTTTATGTAGAAACCGATCTACCGCGCTCACGTAATGCACTGAAAAGTTATATAGCGCCCATTTTAATGATGTTAATGTATGTAGAATGATTAAATTTTAAGGAAATGAAATAATATATTACAATTTTAAGTATACAGTTATTTTGGGGGAATTCGAAGCGGAAACCTTCGAAAACCATAATATATATATGTTAACGGGACTCTTTAAAAGCTCTCTCGCGGGCAAAAAAGAAAAAATGAAATAACCTTTGATCAATAATCAAAAAATAAAAATGTTCTCTGAGGAATTTCAACATTTCTGGGACTTTTTGGAGTGTTTCCAGTCTCCCCAGGGAGGCACCTGTACCAGAATACCACAGTTAATCGAAATGGAGGTAGCTGTATGTATAAATTACAAACAAGCAAAAACAAACATACAAAAAATAAAGCAAACTCCGTGGCCTCTAGTCCGCAAGTGAACTCTACCGCTACTTGTCGGCGAAATTAGTGCCAACTTTTGAGGATACAGGGTGTCACATGGTCAGCGCAAAGGATCCCCACGGCCGTTAATCTCGGATTTATAGACCGGAGCCGCTATTTCCTTGAAAGAGCTCCTCAGTCATCCTCATGAGGCTGAGTGGACCACGTTCCAGATTCACAACTTCTCAGAAAATCTGGTAGCGCCTGGAATCGGACCCGGGATCTTTGGATCGGTAGCCAGAAACTCTGACCACTGGACCACAGAGGCGGTCAAAACAAACATACACCTTTCTTTATATTCAGATTGCTTGGTTTTTAAACTGTTGTCTAAGTGCACGAATTTGTTGAAATAAATTTCTAAATTCAGACATGTGAATGTTTATATTGTTCCCAGAAAATTTCTCCTTCGATTCTCAAAAGGAAGCCGGACACATAACCGTTTTCCTGGGTGCGCTTTTAACAGTGTTACGTTAGGTACAGTCTAGATAGACAACAGACTTTAATTCGCAACAAGGCACTGAATAACCACAATTGACACTGCGGCTTAAAAGAATGACAGAGCAAATTCATCAGTTTCTCAAGGTTACCGCAGCTTGGAGACATAAATAAACAGATAAATAATAATTCTATCTTTAATCAGCTAAACTCTGACACTTCGCAAATACGTATTTATCTCTGGTGGAAATAGCGAGCAATTCAGGTTACTGGATCACGGCATTATTTGTTGTTCCGTGCATTTGTGTAAATAATGAGCAGATCATGGACATGAGGGATTTGACAAGAGACGGAAATGAGATGTAGGTCTCCAGACGGCCGGTGGGACGCGCGTGCTGCCATCTGACGTGTCGGAACGCAGATGTGATTGCACTGAGACAGGTGTCACCATGATATATGACGTTGTCAGGAATATCATCTTTTTATATCTTAGAAACGTGAGTCATTTTTCAAACCTTTTTTTAACGTTCTGTCTCTCTTTCTGTGTAGCATAATGCACTACATGTGCTTATCTATCTGCCTGATTCAGCGTGTAGACTCTGTGCCTGTTATTCATTACAACTGCACTTCACCTGAATGGGTTTTATTGTTACTTCATATTTCAAAACGTTAGAATGCTGAGCGTTTTAATTCTTTTTCCAGTAGGCCTACTTATTATAATATTGCAGTATTTATATGAATTCTGAATACTATTTCGAATTAATTATTCATTGCCACACAGACATCATAAAATGAGAATTTCTACGTACATATTAACAGTTGTAGGTTAAAAAATTCGCAAAGCTCTCTGGTGGAATTTACTTGGTACTGCGGCGTCTTCTTCACAGTTTGGTGCTCGCTAGACTCAATCACGACTTTTTTCCCACTTCATACTGGGTAGATGATATAACATAAAGACTGTCTCAGCTATGCTGCTCCATACTGCCTCAATCTTAAGGTATTTAAGAATAATCCAAGCGACCAGTCCACGGCGTCGTATTCTGTAACATAACGTTGTTCTGTCAGTTCAGTTCTTAACATAATAGCGGATGTAAAAATGTTTCATTCAGAATTTGTAGGGGTGTTCGTGACTTATAGACGGGTTCTGGATTGGATGATAGGATTTACTGACATCTTATTTCACACAACTTGGGGCTACAGACAATACGACGTTATCGCCGTTGCACACGCATTAGTGTTCTCAGTCTTCAATAGTCGTGTCCTGGTAACGGATTTATAAGTCTCACTGTCACTTCAAAACACATGTGAAGTCTTTTTTCACAGTCCTCTATTCCCAAGTTCATGTCCTGGCAGGCTGGCGTCTCCATTGAATGCTGAACGGCTTCAACTGCACTAGAGGGAGTGGTTATCTTCAAGATAAATCCTTGGTACGGACCATGCAGAAAACACAGCCTCTATCGTTGAGCAGACATGTTTATTGAGCCGTTGCATAGCAACGGAAGTTACTCGGTTGTTGCTTGGGTATTCGTTGCCGCGGGAATGTGTTTATCGAGTCGTTGCCTAACAATTGACGTCTGTTTTCTATTCGCTCTTCCAAGTTTCGGACATTATGTCACAATATTTTACATCCAAATAAAATCGTACTTACCATTGAAGCCATCTCCTCAAAACACGCTGAATGACCAAAACAATTTAATATGGTGTTATTAAATAACCAATTATTCAACCATCAATTTTTCCTTGTCCAGTCGAATACATAGTGCTTGCAATGCAGTAGGACACAACCAAAAGATTCCAGACGAAAGTAATGAAGTGGTTATGCATATAATTTTTTTCTGTAAGGAAAGTGAAACAACTGAAGAAAGATACACTTGAGTGGAAAGAGGCACTATGTGGTAGCTCGGGTGCAGTAGTGTCACTGTTGCTAGCATCTTTTTTATGAAAGGCTGAACCATGCACTTCTCTTGTTACGTAAGTTAGTAGTGTACCCCCCACGTTATTATGTGACATCAGAGGAAAAGATGGACAGAATATGTAGCACGCATAAGGGTGATACTTATTATATATAAAATGTAGTCGGCTAAGCCTGAATGCAAGATGCCGTTTTGGACTCTTACGCATGTATTAGAGGATAATATTAAAATTATATTACGGAAATATGATATATGAATGCATTGAACTCAACTCGCTTAAGACAGAGTCCAATTCTGGGACTCCTTAACCGAGCGTTAAAATTTCTTAAACAGCTGACAGATTATCAACACCAGAAAAATAATTCTGTTCCATGGAGTTAATTTATCTTGATTCAAATATTCGTATTTAAAAATAGAGAAAAGATCCGTCTAAATTATTTAAAATACTCGTACGTATGTAATAACCCACCTCTACGTCTATCTCTACCCTCAGAGTGTCACCATCCATCAAGGCTACTTTACTTGAAGAAAAATAGGCATTACTCAACAGAACAAAATTAATTACGTCAAAGTTTTAGGTAAGATTCGATTAATTATAATTTGTCACGAAGATGGATTTGTGCCTCGAAACAAACTTGATAGTTTCGTTTGGCGACCGTCAGATCCTTCAATGTGCGTGTTGGTGGCTGTGGCTTCACGATGCTAGAGTTTATGTATCATAACATGCTAATAGTTGGAAACTCATAGATGCAGTTAAAACATTTCACCTCTATATCATTTCAAAGTGAAATATTGTTTCATGATGTCCGAATGACATGCCGCCAGTGATGGTGTCATTATCGTAACGTTCCGCTGATGTTCAATTTATTTAAAATGGACAGAGGGGAATACGGGGAGTAGAATTTGTAATTATGTTACTTCGTCCCTATCAATTTGTATGTGGGCGGGTGGGGGGTGATAGTGTCCCTGTAACGTAGAGTCGAAACTTGTAAGTGAAACGGACGCACCCAAATTTGCAAATATGACTGGGTACTTCTGGGTAATGCAGAAAGTTAAACATTTAAAGTGGCATTACATTCTAATGATGTTCTGATTTTGTTCAACATATTTTCATTTAAACACGTTAATTGCTGATTTTACGAAGAGAATAAAAATTGTAAGCATCAGTTGAAATTTAACTGGGAATGAACTTCCGATTCACGACACCATGAACCCGAAGGGATGAATGGAAAGACGTAAGCTTTCCTAAATTATACCAGAATGAATTTTTCTCTAAATGCATTCTTTCCTATTTTGCATACCTTCTTAATGTTAAATGCCGATCGCAGTGACCTCATGGTCTAAGGCATAAACCGTCTTCGCCCACTTGAACACTTGGATCGTGGGTTCGAATCCAACTTGAGGCATGGATATCTGTTTATTCTGTATGTAGTTAGCGGCCTTGAGAGAGACTGTTTCGCCGTCCAAGGACTCCTACCCTCTGTGCATGTATTAAGGAAGTGAAAAGGTCAAGGTTCATAAGGGTTGTAGGGCTATAGATAGATGTAAACCTGCATTGTGTAGTCTCGTTACTGAAAATGTCGTTAAATAACCACGAGAAGAGATGCCACATGGTGTATGGGCATAAATGTTATTTCCTTTTATTTCGTTAAATTTATAGAATCATTCCTCACCATCTCAGGTTTCAAATACAAGGTGCCACCGTTCTGTGTATAGGCCAACGTAAGGGAGTACTCTCTTGGCGAGATTCGAAAATATGAAGCATGGTGTAATGCCTATTTTCGCCGGTCACGGTAGCCGAGCGGTCTAAGGCATGCACTGTCTTCGCTCGCTCGGAAGCCGGGATCGTGGGTTCGAATCCCACTCAGGGCATGGATGTTTGTGTGCGTTTTTCTGTGTTTGTCTATAGGTAGAGGCCTTGCGACGAGCTTATCACTCGCCCAAGGAGTCCTACCGTATGTGTAAGATCTAGAAAAACCGAAGTGAACCGAGTTCATGGAGGTAGGCCTAGGCCCACTGGGGCTGTAGTGCCAAGGAAAAAAAAATGCCTATTTTCGGGTTAGTGACTTCCACTACCAGTACGTCATAACTTCTGTTTGGTGAAGCATTGCATCTCAGATTTAGCATGTTACGATACAAGATCACTGTTATCAAATTCTTCTGCCTGCTTCATGCTGGTTTCTTACTTGTCTTATACTTCGATCCTGGAGATGGAGGTGATATGTTCCTCCGAAACGTCGGATGACTTTGATTACATGACGTTATGTCCCAGAAGACTAAGTGAAACTGTGAAAAGAACTTGGTTTATTGATTTCTTTAAGCTGAACATTTTACACCTTTAATCAGAGTGCTCAGATTCAAAAGTACTTACTTCTGTGTTTCTGTCAAATGACGTGGAGCGTACTTGTCTTCTTCGTTAAGCTGTTCAAAACGTCCTATCCTACAGCCATTATTTCAGGTGGGCTTGAAGCTTTGTCAGGTTGATGTTCAGTCGTTCTTGAGTAAATATACAGGCCGAAATTCTACTTGATATTCATGAATAGCTAACCTAGGGCTTATGCTACGTATGATGACGCGAACAAATTAAATGCACGGGAATATTAGTATAGAGCCCAGTATCAAATATAAATACATTCTTTCAGTAATTATGAAGACGAAAATTTGGGACCGACGAACAAGATTGTCCAATTAATCTTTAATTTGATGCATTTAATGCAAAGAATACGTTATATTGTCACTCGTGTTGGCTGCATAATTTTGTGACACGTGTCTCTCAGGTATAATTTCATTAAAGGTTTCATATTCTCTGTATGCCATTTAGGTTCTATGATCCATAAATTACGTGGCCATAATATGAATTATAGACCACGCTTTGGCGTCCATGAGGCTGTAATTAACCGAAGACGATGGACAGACGCATGGAAACACTGGCAAGAAACGTGGAGTAATCCTGAGGGCATATATCCAAATTTTTAGACGAACTAGCCGACATTCTGTCAGGTCTTCAAGATAATGAGGTCCTCATTTTAAAAATCTGGAATATCACTAACAACTTATTAAACTCGTTGGTGGACAGTTTTTGAGTTGCCAAAGATCTCCTGCAATCAAGAAATTACCCTTAATTTTCGGAACCCAAAATTTCACAAGAGTCCGCTAGGTCCGAGGCGTGTTTAATTATTCGTAACATTCTGGATCTTTAAATGACAAGTTGATAAACCTTTCCCAAACCTAGAGGACCATCCCTTGTCAGCTCTCAATGACTGCCTATTCAATCTTCCCGCCGTCCTTAACTGGTGGCCGCCTCTTCCATCCGAGCCTGAGGACACGCAACCTTCTGTGAAGCACCCACACAACCACTTGGAACATTTCTCTACCTTTCTGGACTATTTTATGACTATATCATTACCTGTCGAAAGGTGAAATGGGTAAAGAAATTATGAATTGAAAAGGATTTTGAAGGAAGTGGTCGTAGCCTGGTTGAAGTAATATCTCGTCATTTGCCTGAACGATTTTAGGGAAGCCTCGGAGAACGCAGTCCAAATAACAGCTGTCCCGGTCGAGACTCGAAAGGAGAACCTAGAAATACAAGTCTACAGCGTTTCCAAAGACATGCCTCGTCACTTTAATTTATATTGCGATTTATAAACTGCGTTAACGTGTAACACGCAGCACAACCTTTTTACTGAAGACACTGCCGAGAGGAAGCAACAAATGTGTCAGTTTCACCAGATTCACGCAGAGGCAAAATTATTTCTCCCTTGATTTTCTAGGGGGAATTGACCTTAAGGCTGCAACCCATTTCGCGTATTTGCGAAAGGATTGTAGGCTAGAAAAAATCGTCGATTCGGCAACAATAAATGTGGGCGCAAATTGGGTTTGTTNCAGGATTTTTCATCCCTACATCGTATCTCTCTCTACGCTAGTCACGCCTATCCTTTTCTGTTGGAGCACTCTTTATACTTTCGTGTGTGTATTGTGCTCTATGTTGTGTCTTGCTCCTGTGACTGCGTGTGTGGGTTTGTTACATTTTTTTCAAAAGTGAGCTACCCATATAAAAAAAGCCCGGTGAAGTTGGTATGTATTTATGTACTTTCAGATTTTACAAACATGTTTGTAAGGTGGCTGAGTGGTATTAAATGCTAGCACATTTGTCTCTCTCTCCTCTTGCCCTCACTTTGGAACATGAGGCTCATTTCTCAGTTTCATGATCATTTTACAGACGGTAGGACTCCTAGATCGGGCGATCAGCTCGTCGCAAGGCCTCTTCCTAAACACAGGACAACATAAACACAGAATAAGCGCATACACGTACCAAACAATCATGTCTTGTGTGGGATTGGAACCCACGATCCGGACTTCAGAGCGAGAGAAGACTGTACATGTCTTAGACCGCTCGGCTAACGTGACCGGCGCTAACACATTAATACTGATTTACTTCGTCCTCCTTTGAAGTACTAAGTTTTCTGCTGATAACATTACTTTAACTCTTTGATCTAGTGAATAATTTCCCATTAACAGATTGTAAGTGAAGGATTCCGTAATGTTTTGAGGCATTTACATGGTATGTAGGTTTTGTGAAGAACATTTGCGAGGGTAAAGACAGGAGTACATCACAGCAGTTCAGCTGGAACGCTAAATAGGATGTGGAACGTTATAATCTCCGCATATGTCCACAAATCTTAATAGTAATTACTTAGAACAGTGCTGGAGCTATCATATTAGAGGACTTCGCGAAATTTGGTAGACATTATGAAATATAACAGTCTTATTTCCGACATGATGTACTTAAAAAACGTTAAGATGCCATAAATGTGGTTTGTTATGTAGTAGTATTATGGGCGCCATTGGTGTGTTATACATGTAGGACTCCTGTCTGCTAGAGCAGAGAGAGAGAGAGATAAGTGATTCCGTAGAAAGAGAGCATAACTAACGGTTGGTTGGAGCAATGAGAAAAGATTAAGGGGGAGGGGGTTATTTTAGGGTGTAAGTAAAGAACAAAAAAAAATCTCTCACGATAGATTTTTTTTTTCACAGACAGTTGTTGGTTGTAAGAAAGGACGTTGCTGGTCAGGAGGAATCTTCATGAAAGAAGAAGACGGTTTTTGAATTTTGGAACATGGCTTCGTCTCCCCCTCTATTTTCTTTTCTAAGCTGAACCTTAGCTAACAGGCGGCTTCTAAGAGGTCCCTTTTTATTATCCACACAGAAGTCAACCGTTCGTTTCGCTCTTCTGACATGTCGGCGTTGACATGAGTGAAGCAAATGCTGTAAGAAGAGGGAAGTGAGAGGTGGAGAGGAGGAGAGTAGAGAGACGGGGGCACAGATTTGTCTTTTTGAAATCGGAGCGACCATTGAAACGTTGGGAGCACAGCGCCCATAGCCAAGTAGACTCGCGTGAAGAATGCCAGCACTACGTAATAATCGGTGTTTCAGGCGACGATCAGATTTTTCAGAGTTAAAATTCAATCGCTTAATACAAATGCTTTCATAGTTCCTTGGAAATTAAGCACATGCGGCGTTTTTCGCAGCAATATGCAGGCACATTGAAATTTAACTTTACTAGAATTATACGAATGAGGAAATATTTGAGAACTGTCAATAAATGGTTTCATAATCTACAGTGAAACCGTTGAAAACAAAGTTATATAGCAGTAACATCTCGGCTTTCATATATGTACTTTTCACAGTAGTGACTCTGTAGTTCATTAAGGGAGGAACATAGACTGAGGGCGTTGAGGAGAACATTTGGAACGAAGAGAGATGAAGTGACACAAGGTTAGAGAAAACTGCATAATGAGGAGCTTCATAATTTGCACTCTTCTCCAAGAATAATTACAATGTTCTAGTTCACGAGGATGAGATTGGCAGGGCTTGTAGCACGAATGGGGAGAAGATGAATGTATATTGGTGAGAAAGGCAGAAGCAAAGGGACCACTAGGAAGACCAAGACGTAGGTATGTGGACAATATTAAAATGGATCTTAGAGAGATAGAATAGGATGGTATGGACTGGATCGAACTGGGTAAGGATAGGGACCAGTGAAGGGCTCTTGTGAGCATGGTAAAGAACTTTCGGATTCCATAAAATGCTGGGAATTTCTTGAGTATCTACACAATTGGCGGCTTCTCAAAAAGGGCTCATCTCCATGGGCGAGTGAGTGGCTCTTCAATTTATTTTTGTTTCTTTCAACGACTGATTCATATGAATTCAATATCACTGTTATTTTTGCTACTAGATGTTACATATCATATATATAATATACTGCATCTCAACGTTTGTTATATAAGCTTTTGTAATATTAGCGTCATCTACGTTCTCTCATATTCCTTTCCAGTCCTGCATCTAATGGAATGATATGTTGAGACCAACATTTAACTCTATATTCCACGAATAACACGCACAGTCAATTGTAAGCGGCATTCTTTCAATGTTGTATTACACTTCACATATCCTCACCAAAACATTGCCATGTTTAAGAGGGGCGGGGTACGCGTGACGAAAGTAACGGGTTCTAGATCGGATGATTGGATTTATTGGCACTTCGATTACAAGTTCTCTTAATCACACTCAATACAGCGCTATCGCTGATTTACGAAATTTACAGTTCACCGTTGCACACGTCCTAGGATTCTCAGCTTTCAGTAGTCGTCTTCTAACAACGGATCTCAGAACAGAATCTAGCACTTCAAATCACTACGAAATCTTCTTGCCATTTCTTGTTCAGTCACCCTGGTACCTCGGAACTCAACTAAAGACTCTCCTTATCTGCAAACGGGTGCGCTTTATACAGCCGCGGGACAGAGAGTGCAGAAAACACAGTTCTATTGTTGCGTAGCGCAGACCAGACAGAAAACACAAGCCACGTGATAGCTAAGGACTGTATGGTTTTGACTTCATTGTGCCTGCGCGGAATTGTGTTTACCGGGCCTTGGCCTGGATGCGGGTTTGCATGAATCCGTTGTTCCATTGTTGCGTGCGTGTATTACTTAGAAACGGCTGTTTCTGTGGCTCAACCATTCTTGCATGGAGCAAATACGCCACAGTGTTATCAATGTAAATACAGCAGACATGTTACACTGAAACAAAAGACTGTAACCTCGCTCAAAACCTACTGCACTCCATACGTGTAGGAAACACAACGCTTGAAAATGGTATGCTAGCCCTAAATGTGATCTCTAGACAAGCTCCTCCGAATCGGTTATGAGGTTATAGATGGACGTTTGTTGAGCAGTGGATAATGCTGCCGTCAAATACTGACATTGAACGCTGGATTTTGTGAGAGAGAACTAACATTTTAGTTGCCTGAGTGAACATGTAGTCATACTATTGCGTATTCTTGTAAGTAGGTCTACGTTTTATCCTCTTACAATCGACCTATACGGGACACCGGTGTGAATTGACCCCATTCAAAAACCCGGGTTCAGTTTAGCATCACATCGAGCTTGGTCCTTAATGTTATACAACGGATTATGGCAAAGATGGGATTGTAACTAATAATTAGACAAGTTTCGGGTCATCTGGCAATCCTTTACGGATAATCGACCTCAGTTTCATATGGCGGTTCACTCAGTAAGAGGAAGATTCCACTACTGTAACGCTCGGGTGCAGTTTCTGCAGATTCGTTATCAGAAATCATGACTAACTTCTGCACATAAGACTTCAATCACTATGGAAAAGACATTACGTTACTTTTTCTTGTAATATTTTCTCTTCCACTCCATATATGTATGTTTCTGCTCTCCTTGTCGATTTCCTTTCATTCTCTTGTGTTTCGTTGGGAAGTCTCTACTCCCCGGTCAATCCGTCTTGGTCTGTTCATTCAGCATGTGTGTGTGCGGATAAAACTGATTGCAGACATTAGTCCTCTGACACCATTGACGTTTTTATTAATGTCCCTTCGTTGTGTTCTCTTCGTATCCCCATCCACCCCAAACCAGCTCTCCCTCTCCAACCCTCCCACCCTTTTCCTCTTATCCCGGAAAAAAGAAGCTTTTCCCGTTTATTGTGTGTATGTGTGTGAGTGAGAAAGATCGAGTCCCTGGGTGAAAAATCCAGTGGACATGTGAAAAATTGCCATACCTCCCTTCTTTTTCTGTTTTTTTGTTCTTTTCTTAAAAACCTCCCGAGAAACTGTATGTGCACTCTCAACCCTTAGTCCTTTTCTTTATCTTTATTTTTTATTTTTTAATCTTTCATCCGGTTTTCTTTTTACTCATTCTTCAGCATCCAAGAACTCTTCTCTTGCTCAGTACACCCTGATTATAACGAATGAGCTCCTAATTCAGATTTCAGTGTGCGACTTCCACGCTCTGTAGGGTAACTGACGGAGTCCGACATTGTCAACGGCTGACACCCTGCCGCAGCAACATGGCGCTTGATGCGTCGACAAAGATGGCTCCACTCAAAATCTTCCCACTACCCTCGTTGTTACTTGCAACTCGTATTCGAATTAGTTTAATATAAATGCAGTTACTGGGCCGAAATTCCGTGCAGTGTTTTAACTCAAAGCAAGCAAATATACTTCCATTGTAACTCATATTTCGGACTTTTCTGTGTTAAATTCTAAGAATTCCTTTCGGGAACTCAGAATATAAATTCCAACAACCTACGCTACTTCCTTAGGGGCACACGGTAGCGTAGTTGGCTGAAATTCCGTGCTACAAGCCGGAAGGTCGCGGGTTCCAGTCCCGATGATATCATTCGATGTTTTCAATTGACCTAATCCTTCCAGCCGCAATGTGGCCCTGGGGTCGACTCAGCTCTAACATAAATTAGTGCCAGGAATCTTCCTGGGGGATAGAGGGCTGCCGGCGAGAAAGACTCACAACCTCACCGCCATCTGTGAACCGATTTTCTTGGAAAATGTGGGACCCTCGACGTCTCATACACCTATGGGCCTTCACAGAGGCAACTTTACCCTTTTACGTTACTTCCCGATAGCAACGCTGGAGCCGATATGCACTTGGCTTCTGCGGAGAACTTTGTACAGAACTGTACTTTCCCTCCGATCCCATCCACTACACTTATTCCCTAATTAAGATTCTCTAATTGCTCGTATGAGATCAGCAATCATTTGCTCAAGAAATTCGCTATTTATTCTCAGTACTGGAATGTAGCTGATTGGTTACTTACTCTTACTCTTACTCTTACTGCGAGGCAACTATTGTTATTCTACTTATTTCACTCAAAGGGAGCGAGTTAAGAAGAGATTATATTATAATCCATATATTTTTAGCTGATTAACTGAATTAACGAGTTGTAAGAAAATCTGTGCTTATTATGTTGATCTTAAAATAATAGTCATTCGAAAGAAAATCTCTGATAGCCTATTTGAAAACGATTTTAGGTACTTATTTTTGACGTTTTAATGGGGTGAGAATTGGCAAACAAATTCGAAAATTGATCGCAGATACGCAGCGAGCTGCTAAGGAATTTTCAACGGTTATCATAGTCTCATATGGATGACTCAGCTTATCTACGAGTAACGTGGGTATTCAAGATAATTTCTTTTCACTGTAGTTGTTAGTTTGCCAGTGTCCGTGGCGTTCATATAGCACGAAGGTTCAATTCCAAGCCGTATGATGTAAAACTGTTTATCAGACAAATGCTGCTTTCCGAAGATGTGTTTTCTGCGCACGAAAATCTCTCAGGTGAATGTAATGTGCAATCGGGTAACAACCCACTCGCACACTAATATCGAATACAATCCCGTTTCTATGGAAACCGTTTTTATCGACATAAATATCATAGGGTATTATTTGTATTTCTTTAACTTCACTTTTCATATCAGTATTGCTTTGTAATGCAGTTTTTCATGTCACCTAAAATTGCTATATTAAATCACGTTGAACTTGTGATTTGAAATATATTTACTTGTCTAAAATCATCTTATTTTACTCGATATCGCCCCAAAACTACAAATGACTTCCGGACCGTTATTTCTTTACTTTTCTGTGTCCGAGCCACATTTGAAGAGGCATCAGAATTTACGCACACGAAAAAGTACCAAGAATATATACGTGTAGTAATATTACATAACTTGGAAGTAGCTATGATTGTCACAAATAACAATATAAATAAATAAGCGAACTACTTAAAATAAATATTTGCTGGACTGTTAATTTACTTAACAGATGCCGGATTACAGTATTATGCATTTCATTTCCAAAACCCTGTTATATTAAATTAAGCCTCATCTCACTATATTTGCTCCGTGCCACTGATGCGTGTCCACACACAGTTTAATGCAGAGTGTTCTAGGCAGTCCTGAATTGTTTATCCGGCTGCTTATATTCACCATAACATTTACTTTAATAGCCATTATTTGTAAATCCAGATGGCATTCCGGCTTCACAAGTGGCTACCTTACTTTTATAATGTCACTTGAGTGTACATTTGAATTTTGTGGTGGTTCTAAAGAGAGGGGATGTAAAATTTTCAAGGAAATAAGGGGTAGAGGAAAAGACATAGATTAAGTAGGGTGCCACTTTTTTCTTATTCTTTGCTTTCCTTTAGAAGGCGCATTTGTGCGATTCTTTATTTTTCTTCTAGAGGAAAAATGTATAAGGCGAAAAAAATTTGCTTGTGTATGAAATATGAATAATGTAAGTGATGAGCAGTGTGTTTTCTCTATAAATATACATCCAAGTTTCTATACCTTTCTGTTCCCTTCTTTGAGAATCATCTCTTCCTTTTTCACTGTATATTCCTCCCCTCCTCTCGCCTTTCCCACTTTCTTAATGCAACGTCCCATGTACAACCACTCACCGACGCCGTTAGAAATATATTGAAATGTCTGGTTTGATAAAAACCTTCTCCGGTATATTCTGTCATGCTTGCCATATAAAATACAAAACTGTAATGAAATATAACATGTGTGCCTAACTCGATCAAACTTGAAACATAGTCGCCTTAACTGTTATGGTTATTTGTCTACTTTAAACACTTCTGAAGTGGAAAATTTGTTTCTATAAAGCAGCTTATGAGAAATAAAACTTCTAGCATGATAAAATATTACTGCCATGTTCTCTTCAGAATTTGTGACACTTTAAAAATCACTTACACTCGAACTTAATATAAATAGATATCAGTAAATATATTAGAGCCATGCACACATTTAATCCAGTGTACTGTAGGGAAAGAATGTCTAAAGAATTAAATGGTTTGGTGGAATCAGCATGAAAATAACTCCCAACGGATGAGATAAATTTCATAAAGAGCAATGCAACGTCACAGAAACTAATATTTTCGTAAATGTGCTAGAAATTTTACTAGTTTAATTACGAATGCATAGAGAGGGTAAGCAAAAGCAGACCGAATGGTGTAACGGAAGTGAAAGTGATGGTAAAACGTGGGTGGAAAAAGGAAATTTGGAAACTAAGAGGGTCAAGAAGAGGAGGAGACTGAGGAAACAAACCACGTTTAGGAAAGGAGATCGCTAACACATGCTGCAGAATTGAAAGAGACAGAACGGCGAAAGATAGAATTCTGAAGTAAAAAGTAGCTTAACATAAATGAGGAATTATTATATAGAAAGAGAATAAGTTGTACAAATAGAACACGCATAAAGAATACAGGATAATATTTAAATATAATCAAATCAATGTGAAAAATTGAAGTGAGGAAAATTGTAAATGTAATAGTAGCAAGAAGTTCTGGACAACTTTGTTTTCAATTTTAGTATCTGATATGGCAAGTAGAAAGAACTTTTGTACGTATTCATAATCAAGTCAGTAAAACAATATATTTGATGAGGTTTCAGTGTTGGTATTACTGATGGAACTGATTTTTGAGGTGCACGGTTGAAATGGCCCCAGATGGCTTGATATACGTACCAAGTTTCATGAAGATTGGTTCAGGAATTCAAATAATATTAAGGATATTACCTCAACAGTTGGAGAAGCTGTAATGTTGGTATTAATGATGAGAGGAATTTATCTTGTTCGCCATTAATATGGCTTCAGGTGGCATGATATACGAGTACATGCCCGTTTCCATCAATATCGGTTCAGGCATTTAAATAACTTTACTGTTATTACCGCAACAATTTGAGTTGTTGTCATGTTGGTACAAATTAATGGGATGGATTTATGAATTACGTCGTTAAGATCGGGCTTGGTGCCATGATACACATACTAAGTTTCGTAAAGATTGATTCAGGCATTCAAAAGGTAATTGGGGGGGATACACGGCACATGTACACACGGACAACAAGGTGATCTCATGAGCTTTCTTTCATTTTTCCAGAAAAAGGAAAGTAGGCTAATGAACATAAAAAAGCATGACAAATACTGTACGTCGTAACAACCAAGTGTTAAACAGTGTACAGTCCGACAAAACTGTGTGATTGAATTCAACCATAATTAATTTAGTATTACAGTAGTTCATCTGTGGTCTAGTGGTCAGAGTTCCTGGTTACAGATCCAGAGGTCACGGGTTCGACTCCCGGTGCTGCCAGATTTTATGAGATACAGTGGGTCTGGAATGGGGTTCACTCAGCTTCATGAGTATAAGTGAGGAGCTATTTCAAGGAAATAGCGGCTCCGGTTTAGGGAACCGAGATTAACGGCCGTGGGGAGCCTTTGCACTGACCATGTGACACTACCTATCTGAAAAAGCTGGCACTAACTTCGCCGATAAGCAACGGTCGCTTGGTCGGAATAGTTCGCTAGCGTACTACAAGCCACGTAGTTACAGTAAAAGATTGTGTATTGAATTCTTGAGCTAAAATGGAATATTTTTCAAAAGAAATCTATTAGCTGAAAGGACGGTCGCTGTACTGCAAAAATCTCTGCCGACTAAAAATGTTATGGACTCGTGTTCTTATACGCTTTGCTGCAAATATATCTAAAAGGTACTCAGAATTAGTTTGTTCTTGTTTTCAATAATTGAATTTTATGTATTTCTGATTAAGAAGATAAAATAATTATTCATGGATTTCTTTCAGTGACTCTGATAATTAATATATTTCCAAAAATTATGCCCCACTATTTCATCACCTCCCACAATGCGGACTCAACCTGTGAGGTGAATAGCCCATCCTTCAAAACCCTACACCTTAGTTTTATTCGCCGTGACATAAGTAACATTTCTAGCACTGAGGAACAGCACACACTTTCCCAAGATTTTCATGTCGTGGAGCTGAATGGGAGAAACGTGTAGAAGTAGGGTACCGCGCTGAAATACTAATATGTATTTACGAAAGAACAAGGTATTCCTCTGTCACTCGTATAGCTACGTGGGGTGTTACAGATCCTAAACTAATCTGCAGTTATCCTCTATACTGCAATTATTAATTATGAAACGAGTGTTTATGAATGAAAATTAGGGTTCCGACTATTAGCACTCTTATCTCTGCACTTTAAAAATATATAAAAAACTCACAAGAGAAAATGTAAAATAATGCAATAAAATGCCAGGCCTGTCTAAATGAAGAATTTCATATAATTTTATGTTATAAATTTCAAACACCTTTTCTAAATTCTTTATTCGTGATTTTGTATCCATCATCGCTCTTAGTTCTTGTTATGTGGCAGAGCAATTAAAGGAACAGTAGAGAAACCACACCGGATAATCATCAATTAATTTGTTCTGAAAACCAGCAAGATGCAGAAATATTGCATTTCATACAGACAATTCATTAAATGTACATGATATTGAAAACAAATTTAAAATGTGGATTTTAATCAACTAGATATTTTTCAACATGGACGAGATTTCGTCCGACAATCCGTTTCTCAAAGAGAGAGAGAGCGAGAGATAGGATGGGATGGTGTGGATTGGATTGATCTGACTCAGGATATGGACCAGTGAAGGGCTCTTGTGAACACGGTAATGAACCTTGTACTTCATAAAATGCGGGGAAATTCTCGAGTAGCTGTAGAATTGGCGGCTCCTCAAGAAGGGCTCAGCTCCATAAGTAAATAAAAATAAGGAAGATAAGATTTCGTCCGATAATCCGTTTTTCAAAGAAATGATATAATTCAACTTCGATATTATATAAAGTAAGGTTGGTACTTTACCGATATGAACCAAAAAGAAATTCACCCAACAACTTTTAGTGCAGACATATTTCTTTTCTATCAAAATTAATAGAAATCCTTTGAGCACTGAGGCAATATCAGACCGATACTGCCTCCTCCCCGCACGCTGTGTTCATTTTTAAGCATTTCACAAAAAAAGGTAGCTGCTGAAATACGTATCTGATGTTTACTCCTAGATAATCGAATTTGGAATTAGCCAATCGTGAGCCTGACGTGTGGCGGGTGGAGCAGAAACTCTGTTGAATCATTTTAATACGAGCTCAACATCCACATGAAGAGAACATAAACTCCTCTCGTCCAAACATTTCAACCCAAGGACTTCAGACTTATAGAAATGGAGAACAATTCGCGTTGTTTGTAACGAGACGCAAGAACAAGGCTAGTGGCCTTTTCTGAAAACGGTAAGAATATTCGATTCAACAAAGCCCTCCGCAGTAAAACGAATGGGTGAGGGTGTTTTAAAGAAATAAACATAGGTATAAGCTTTCAGGTGGTGTATTATGTGTTGCCAGATACTGGGGGGCTTATTACTGTTGAGCACGTGTGTTAGTCCTTCGAAATAAGAGCAACACGCAAACTTTTGTAGTCTTGTTGAGCTGAGCCACCCCTTGAAACTGTAATTTACGCAGGTAACTTTCGTGCTCTGTAGAAAAAATGCGGCCTTCCTTGGCTCTTATGAACAATCCCTTCACGTAAATTTTCAAACTACCTGAGTAGTAAATGAGTAGTTTCCGTTTATCTTATCTGGATTGTTATTTGTAAGCAGAAATAATATAAGATAATGCTACAATTTCCAATGCCTGCTTTATCGCGCAAAATAAGCCGTTCTTCATACAGCATAAAATGACTTAATTTATAAAGTTCTTACTGCGTGCAGTGTACAGAGGGTCAAACGTTTGGACACTTAATTCTCAAACACAATTTAAATTCAGTAAATAACTACGGTGAATTGGCTAGTCATTTGAGAACACGACATCAAAGACAAACTGACTAAAATTCGAAGGAGACGCAAGAATATTTTAGTGCATCTTGTTGGTATTTTCGTGTATCGAGAAGTCACACTTCTGACACTCAATCTGGAATCACGTATCTTCACTAATCAGAATAAAAATATCTGTGGTTGCAAACATTTAAGGATTCTCAAAATTAGTGGGGGTTTCTACTTTGTCCATCGTACTGTATTCTAGAAACTAGAAACACATTGTTTCGGAAACTGTATCTGTTTGCGTCCTCAGGAGAAGTGGGACACACCTACTCTGTTGAGCTAACTTCAACCACTGTTGTATTTTCTAATATTTAGCATACGGGACGGTGGGCAAAGTCCAAAAACTCAGTAATTCTTAATATTATACACCATCGTCAGAACACTTTACAATCTATTTAATGGTTCTTTTTCTGGGACAAAACACCGTATAGTTTATTTAAAGTCAATCCAGCGGTTTTTACGAACATGTCTTCTCCTTTAATATGGCCGAAATATAAGCCATAAAATAAACCAGCATGAAGAAATTAGTAACTACGCTACTGTTTTCTTTGGCTTATTCTATGACTCTGAAGAAGGGGAGACATGTTCGTCCGAAACGTCAGTTGAGTCCCAACAATCTACATGCCGTTATATATGCCAGAAGACAGAACTCTTCATAAGCACCGCTGTGGGAACACAAAATCCAATCATTATTCTGTTTAGCACACAGGTCCATTTTGCTTCTGAATTTCTTTGTTTTCACAATCACAGTCGTTATGCAATTTACTGGATTATGCGTCATTTCATATTCCTACACACACGCGGAACAAGATGGCTCAGGTTGTATTCGGGGGTTGCATGATTCGAACAGGACACTCTGCAACCTGCCTGACGTTTTGTGGTTTTCTTCAGACACTCAAGGGAAATAACGAAATATTACATTAAAGTATGCCTTCCTTCAGCATCGCTATCCATTCATTCGACTATGTAAGGTCTGAATTATTGAAAGCGATCAAGTCAAGGGGATGGGGTGGGCAGGGCATGAAGAACGAATGGATAAGAAGAGGAATGCATATAGGACATTGGTGGGAAAGCCAGAAGGAAAGAGACCACTGGGAAGGTCAAGACATAGGTGGGTGGACAATATTAAAATGGATCTTCGAGAGATAGGATGAGATGGTATGGATTGGATTGATCTGGCTCAGGACAGGGACCAGTGGAGGGCTCTTGTGAACACGGTAATGAACCTTTGGGTTCCACAAAATTCTTGAGTAGCTGCAGAATTGGCGGCTCCTCCAGAAGGGCTCAGCTCCATGAGTATGAGTTATGTACTATACATAAAAAATAAAAATAAACCTAATACTCAGTTGGTCTTGCCAGATTTCTAGAGGCGTCGAAGATGATTTTGTCTTAATGGCTTCTATACTAATACCTACTAGGCGTTCTTCAATGATCATTGAATTATTCTGTTTATTTACCATGCCTTATTTCATCGCTAACCCAATACATATTTCAATAAAGCAAATTTAAAAAGTGGAATAAAATTAAACGAATTGACTGACAATTCATTTGATATCAGAATTCATTGTGTCTCTAAGTAAGACCTCTTGAAGTAGGTGTTGTCGTTTTTCTTCGAAGTTGTTGCTTCTTTTTCTGCTTAAGGATGAAGCCGTAAGGGAATAGTTTCTTCTTTATTTGGTGTTTGAGGAAGGGAAAACAGACGGATATTCATGACTGCTCTTCGCGGCGGAAGATTTGTGGCCCGAGCTCGGTGTGAGGGGTACCGGCGTTTGACCTTAGAACATTCATTTTTCCTTTGCGTTCCCCAACCTCACTCCCTCTCATACGCTTTTAAAGGGGGATAAGAGAGGGAGGGGGTAACCACCTACTGAACACTGGGTTTCCAATAACTTTGCAGTCGAATGCAAGATAATTGCATAAATATGATGCAAGTACCTTAAATATGGATATAGTGGATTATTCTTGTTTTCACAGACATTGAAACATGCTATCTTAAATTAATATTTTCTGAGCTGTCTTGTAAAATACGACTGTACAAAAGTGAATTATTTGTTTAGTTTTATCCTTCCACAAGGAAAAGAATGATGACATCACGGGATGATAAATATGACCAGAATGACGTAAGAATGTATTTTGTTGGATTTGAGGTTCTCACAGTGGTAGCTGTGGAGAGTACGGTATTATGGGTTGCAATGTTTTCTACCTCGGCGGAATATGTCGCCTCCTTCGTCAGGTTGTAGCAGTAAGACGGGCAAGAAACCACAAGAAGTGGGCTGTAAGCTGAGCGCAGTTCAGTTTACCGCCTCCTTCTTGTGGTTTCTTGCTTGATTTACTTTTGGACTTTGAATATGGGGTTGATGATTTATTTAATTCGCTAGTGGGGTGGGGGTGGAGTCCAACTGGGTCCACTCGGCACGGCGGCCACTGATTGGCCTATTGTAGCCTGCCCCGGGTAATTGTGATGATGGAGAATTTGGTGGAATGAAGATTGGCAGGGGAAACCGAAGTACTCGGAGAAAATCAGCCCCAGCGCCACTTTGTCCACCCCAAATCCCATTTGACCAGACCCGGGATCGAACCCGGGCCGCCGCTGTGGAAAGCCAGCATCTAACCGCTTGAGCTTTGGCTCGGCCTGGGGTCGATGTTCCTCCTACATTTCAGTCTCTCAGACCTACTCGATATTTCATTCCAGAAGCCGGTACTCTTCAGGAAATACTCCGTTCGCTTGCGCTCATTTGCAATCCGTTAATATTAAATTTAATATTAATTAAATTACTATTATAGTAATAGTGCTATTAAAGCGATAGTATTCAGTATCACCTGAAATACATTGCCTTACATTATATTTGTTTATACAGAGAATTTTAAAGATAAATCTCCCGGAATTACTTTCTCCATATAGTAGAATCATTTTTGAAAAACTGATAGTCGTTCAGGTGGTAAATCAATTCTTCGGATTTTTCGAAATATGCTACAGGAAAACCGGCCTTCGATATTTGAACTCGATCCCTGGATATTATCCACTCGGCTTAGAAATTCAGTCCGATTAAGAGATAAGTTACAAGTATTTAACAACTTTGTTTCAACTGCAGAGGTTTTGATACGTGAGAATAGTCGTAGAGGAAGTAGAGGAAGCCACTGTGAAAAGGAGCTTTGGAAAATATCCGACAATTTTCCTGGAAAACCCGAGGAAACGCGAGAGAACTCAGGATAAATTTTTCAACCGCGTATGAAGTGGAAATTCCGAAACAAAGTCCGTTCCACTTCATTCTCGCTGTAAGAAGATACATATATCTGTCGCCTGTGTGCTCACATGCAATCGTTTTTCTATTGAAGCCAGTTTACACCGAGCAAGTTTACTAAACCTGTAACAATCCCGAATTTAATTCAACTTATATAAAAATTCTACATAATGACTGCGTCCCATCCGAAATGTCTGATGTCAAAGGCAGAACACTTTATTATTTTCTTGCTTTTATTCGATAGTATTCTGTCGAGACGCTCACCATACAATTGAAGATATGTTTGCAAATGAGCCGTATATTTTTGAAATCTTCCTAGGTTATTAGTGCTGATGAATATTCGCGGTTCAGTTAACACTGAAGTACAATTTCGCGAACTTCTTCAGAGATGCTGGGACAGCCGACACGTCATTTGTGCTATTATATAACTTATTTCTTTCTATTGTTTAAAAATTAACCAAATAAGATATAGGTCTAAGTAGTCGAATTCCTTAATGCTTGATCGCTGACAAACTTGATTGCTTTTCGTTTACACAAAAGAACAATATTATATCTTAAACAGAAATAAGGAATTGGTGCTTCAATCGGTTTTAGACTTTTCGAAATTTCCGTGTTATTTAGTGTTTTCCAAAAATAATATCTTCTCTACCAACAGACCAAGAGTGGATCAGTATAAAATATATGTATAATTTAATATGATTTTCATCATTAGAGCCTTGCTAGAAACATTAATTAGTGTAAAATAAGTACACAATAACATAATGAACTACACAAAGGTATATGAAGGACCTTCAGGATTTTTAATTTTATATGTGACCTGAGGGTATACTTTCTATGTTCTTGTAGTAATTATATAAGATAGAGTTAGTAGCTTTTTAGAACGTAATTATTCATGAACTAATATCAATACATTTACGAAATATTATTTCTTTAAAGTCTAAACTTCTGAAAGAATGAAGCAAAAGACAAAAGAAATAAAGAAGGAGAATGATGGTATAAAGAATGAAAAATACATAGAAAGTAGAATATATGTATGTGTATATACATATATAAAGCTTCATACTGTAAGCCCACATCCTGTAGCCATAAATAAAGAATATTATTTATTTATAAAGCATGTCGCTGTTGGTTTTCAAAGTGGGGAGAAAGCAATAGAGTGATTTTACAACTTGCAACACAGAAGCCGAACCTCACTAATCATACGCTCTATTCTCTTACTCTCGCTCGGACAGCGAAACACTACAAGGATTTATATCTTATTGGATGTCGTGTGGTTTGATGAATGTGTCTGTATATGCAGTGGGTTCTCACAACTAGATACTGCAGGAACGTGGACACAATGATGAACTGTTACCTGTTCCTGAGACCGTCTCGCGTGCTGTTTGCCTTGGCGGCAGCTGACGCTGTACTTGCCGGGGCAATGGTACCGCCTAGCCCCCTATGAATCTGCACAAGTAATAATATATTGTGCCATTAAAAAATTCAGTCTTGATAGAGTTAGGGGGATTGAAGGGGAGTGTTTTATCTTCTTAAGACATTAATCTCTATTCATTTTGTAATTGTTCACGTATTTCATCTCCCGTTCGTACATCTTAATCTCGAGGTTCCAGATCACGTCGGTTCATTTTTCATTAGAGCCTGAGGCTGAAGATTTGTCAGTTACACGATTGTGCAGGTTATGAAACTGTACATAATTAAAGATGAGCAATTACATTCAATCCATATACGTGAATCTGGAATAAATGATAAATTGGCCAACTTTTTCACGTACACCATCATTTTAATTAACTGGGAACGCCAATAAAATTTCAAATGAAATTCATGAATAAATTAATTAAGAAATTAAGTATGGCGTGTTTTTGATTGGCCAATAGGTTTTTTGATTAAGATATTAAACCTTTGGCTTTGTTAAAAGCAAGGGTTTCTTGACCTATTGAGTTACTTTACTCTTTTATGAGAAAACCGTGTAATAGCAGATGGTGGTGTTAATAAGGAGCTTCATAAATTGTCGTCTTCAATAATGAAATAAAATTGAGTGGGATCAAATTGGTGGAATATAACCGTAGTACACATGGAAGACATGAGAAATGCATACACAATGTGGGTCGGAAATACCGAATGTCAGTTCCTAGTACAGAGTGGAGGACATATTCTCCTTCAATTTTTGCTGTAAGCTATCTAGCTTCTTCCGACCTAAACAAATGTTACATCTGTGGAATACCGTTATAAGTGTATTCATATATGTGTGTGTGTGTTTGGGGGGGGGAGAGGGTGCTCCCCTACCCGCATAATCACATAATCAGTACCGTTGGAGACCAGGCATTTCTTTCGCCTGGCACAGATCACTCCGCCTGTTCTTCAAGGATGACCCTACTAGTAATTATGCTACCGCCAACATAGCCTTATGTGTTTCCAATGTTCATACTCACCGTCTCTACAATAAATCGGGGAACCTCGAGAGGGAGGTTAATGTCAACACGGATGCGATGGACTTTGGGTCTGAGAGTGCAAACTACGTTTATCTGTCAGTGGCAAGTTTCTTTGAGCACTGTAATGAAACGTCGGGTTCTATAAAGAGCAGGGTATTTTTTCGAATATTGCGGCTTATATCAGCTTCTTAAGAGGGACGCTGTTCCAGGGATTTTGGTAGATAGTAAACGAATACTTGGTCAAGTTCTAAACATGAGTATGTTATTTCCACAAAAGCCTCTTATTTCAATAATTCTAATGAGTAATCTATTAATTTATAAATATAGAGAGGTCGCATTTTATGCTAATTTGAAATAGTGCGACATTAAAAATATTAATGAAGTCTCACTTTATGCACGAAGTTTGAAATAATGTAAATCTCAAAAAATTCGGCAAGAATCACGTATGTGTTTCAAAACTTGTCTGAATTATGCGAGGCTTTTTAGAAACGCAAAATGAACGCATCATTGCACAAAATGCGTCCGACTGTACTGTGTTTCGAATACTGGTAGCCAATTCGGACAGTTCAATCGATATGTATCTTTATCTCTTTCGTCCATTGCCATGAAGATACATAAAAGTGAGGTTATGGCCTCTCCCCCCCCCCCTTCAACAAATTCTCTGAACATACCATTTAACTTACAATTTCTCACTTGTTTTTACATAACTTCAGTAGGTAATGCAGTGTTGTAAAGTAACCGTAAGTAAGTAATAATTATTATTCTTGAACACAAAAGAAGTGCGTCATTTTCGATCACTAGAAAATATTAAGAAATTTGTGTACTTATTGATGTACATAATTTAAACTGGTTTGGTGACATGAAAAATGTTGCAGGTGGACAGTTATAAATTACATTACACTGCTCTCAGTTAATAACAGTTATTTGTAATGATGGGGCAAATGTAGTCATCAAGTACTCGCTGGCATATTTGACCGAGGGGATCCTTCTTGAAAGTCTCTCAAGAAATTGTCTGCTTCTGTGGAATGCGAGGACTCGTTAGTGTTCACAAAAGTCCACCACATGTCCCTATCTTAAGGCAGCTGAAATCGTTCCATCCCGCCACACTCCCTTCCGTAATGTACTTTCTATAACAATAAATAGTCTTTTATTCCGGTGAATGTCAACCGACATTTCGAAGGAATATTCCGCAGTCACCTTGTGAGTAGAAGAAGCAGCAAGCAGAGCCCTGGGTTGGAGGCGATATATTCCTCCGAAACGTCTGTTGACTTCTAACGATCTCCATGTTATTATATCTCAGAAGATAGAACTCTGCATAACCACTGGTGTGAGAACCTCAACTGCTTTAATTTTAATTAGGGATCCCAGGTCGCTTCTTCCTACAGGTTTTCACTTACATTTCTGTTAGGTTATTTATACTTACTTACTTACGCATGGAGCTGAGCCCTTCTGGAGGAGCCGTCAATTCTGCAGCTACTCAAGAATTTCCCAGCATTTTATGGAACCCGAAGGTTCATTACCGTGTTCACAAGAGCCCTCCACTGGTCCCTATCCTGAGCCAGATCTATCCAATCCATACCACCCCATCCTATCTCTTTAAGATTCATTCTAATATTATCCACCCACCTACGCCTTGCTCTTCCCAGTTGTCTCTTTCCTTCTGGCTTTCCCACCAATATCCTATATGCATTTCTCGTCTCCCCCATACGTGCTACATTATTTATGGGTTAGTTTAATGTCCTATATCCTTGTTAATACTTTTTACTGATTATAGTGAAGATTAAACATTAAACTTAGAAACTATGCGTTTGCGTTTGTTCAAAACTGATTGCATAGCAATTCTGTGGAATTTGAAAGGAGCTACGGGACCACTCTACAGTTAGGCAATCCTGGGGATCCACAATGCGCACCAAATATTACTCGAAGTGCTGTTTGGTGACGGACTAAGGACAGGAAGGCTGGGGTTAGATTTGCTGCAGTTGCAAGTCAGTTGTCTTAACTCCACGGCCTCCAGACTGGCTCCTGGGACAATATAGTGTACTATCCAATGAGCACCAGAGGCTTTTTTTCGTTGGGATGAAGCTGGCCGCTCATCTTCATCTAGTGCCGAGGTCAAGAATTGTGGAGCTATATCTACACTGCCTTATACATCTTAATGGCGTAATTCTTAATTAAATAAGCACAGTGACAAATTTAGCGTTATCTTTACTGTCTCATATTATGAATTCCGACGTTTCGCCACAAATCGAAGCCAGAATCTGGCCTGCTGAAGTCAATCATTTCATCGCAACTTCTTTAGGAATTACACCGTTTTCTAGGATGTGGCGCCATGTGGATCTTGCGTGAACCGATGTTTCGGAGGACACCGCCGTGAAAATCTCAAATCTTACATTATTTAAGACTGACTTGAACATTATATTTTCCGGTCATTCTTTGACGTTCCGAATGTCATCTTTCCGAAATAATTCGTCACCGACATTTAATTCCTACTTTAGAGGTAAAGGGAAATTATCAGTAATTCCTGCGTAAGGAAGTGCGTAGGGGGCGTGAATGTTATTCATCATATTTTGTAGGTAGCACGTTAAATGGAGTGTTCAGCTTTAAATTTTGGCTGCTTTATCATCACTCTTATCATCAAAAGAGCTACACCCCCACTCCACTCGAAACTCTGTAACATTAAGTATAATGTTACTTACTTACTTACTCATGGAGCTGAGCCCTTCTGGAAGAGTCGCCAATTCTTCAGCTACGCAAGAATTTCCCAGCATTTTATGGAACCCAAAAGTTCATTACCGTTTTCACAAGAGCCCTCCACTGGTCCCTATCCTGACCCAAATCAATCAAATCCATACCATCACATCCTATTTCTCTAAGATCCATTTTAGTGTTGTCCACGACCTACGCCTTGGTCTTCCCAGTGGTCTCTTTCCTTCTGGCTTTCCCACCAATATCCTATACGCATTCCTCGTCTCCCCCATGCGTGCTATATGCCCTGTCCACCTCATTCTCCTTCACTTGATCATTCTAATTATACTTGGAGGAGAGTACAAGTTATGAAGCTCCTTATTATGTAGTTTTCTCCAACCTCCTGTCACTTCGTCTCTCTTCGATACAAATACTCTCCTCAACACCCTATTCTCAAACACCCTAAGTCTATGTTCCTCCCTTAATATCAGAGACCAAGTTTCACACCCATACAGAACCACAGGAAAAATTATAGTTTTGTATATCCTAATGTTTATGTTTTTGGACAGAAGACGAGAAGACAAAAGGTTCTGGACTGAATGGTAGCAAGCATTACCCGAGTTCTTAATTATAATTTTAAGTGCATAAATCCGGAAACTATATTTCGTGCAATAAGAATTTCTAGTCGGTGTTCTCGTACTAGATCTGCAGTCACAAATATGACGGCAGTCACCTTACCATTTACCACATTTCATGGAACTGAAGGTAAAAGTTTCCCTATGCTTAATTGAGCACCACAACATGAAGACGTATGGGGGAGTAAATATATATCTCCATGCATTCTTAATTTTGCACTAGATAGGGGTGAATATCTACTTTCATACCATAGCAGACTTACCCTCAAGGAAAGTTCCCTCATTAGTTATTGGACAGAAGAATTGGTGGCCACCTGAGAGGGTCTTAACACTGTGAAGAAGAAAAGTATATCTTGCCTTGCCGAGAATCAAACCCAGATTTCTCATTCATCAGGCCCTGAGCATACTTCTTTGGCTATCTACCATAGAGTAGGATCTATGCATACGGCGGCTGCGATGTCCCCCAGTGTGATTACGTATTCATGTGTATGACGTTGCACAAATTTCTACGAAATGTTTCATTTAAGGAATTAGAAATGCACTTCAGCATTCATGGAGCGGGATAGCAACTGCCTACAAGTTGGACGGTCGAGGGGTCGGAGTTCGAGTTCAGGTAGGGTCAAGAAGTTTCTCTTCTATATGTCGTCCAGACCGACACTGAAGGCCACCCAACCTTCTGTGCAATGGGTACACGGGACTTTTTCTCTGAGAGTAAAGCGACAGGGGCGTGAAGATGACCACTCACCTCCAACGAGTGCCGAGGTAAAGAAAATGTGAATCTGTATATCCACTCCCCCATACGTCATCACGCCGTAGTGCATAATTAGTTAAGCACAAGGACAACTTCACCTTCAACATTCATTTCTGTAGTTCGCAGGTATAGAAGAGTTCATAGTCCGCTATGAATAGGCTGTGGCTTATGGCTTCTGTAACCTTGGAATTATTGTGTTCAAGCAGTAGAATTTAGTGAACACCCCTTTTACCTGCACGACCGAAATGTGAGTGTATCTTACATTTCATGTACATATTTTAACCACTGCATAAATATTGTGTACATAATAACAGGGATTCCAAAATTGGCTAAATGTTGGCCAGATTCATATAGCATTTACTGGATCTGTCCACAATGCCCGTTCTATACCGCGGGTTGCCTATGTTTGTAGTCCGGGTTAATATAATTCCGAAGTTAGTCCGTAGAATTTTTCCCATCTGCAATATGTTATGGGATGGGCATATCTGTACTGATTTTAGATTAGTGTATTATATATATAT